>NW_027103430.1:1145328-1187966 GCF_902728285.1 Clytia hemisphaerica | reverse complement strand
TTGATTACAATTTTTACCACAGAACAATAATGAACAATGATTAAAGTGATAATAGTAGAACAATGATTGTATAAGGACAAAAGTGAGTATTGTTGGTGGTTGAATTTGCAAAGAAATTCCACTGTACAGTAACTAAATTTATTCGACAATCGTCATTCAACATACTCTACTCCCAACAAGAATGCTTAAAGATCCTGTGTTATGGTACTTCGACAGTAAGTACAAATATTTTTTTCTTTGTGTACTTTTATAAGACTTGGTTTTATTAATCTTTTATGTTTAACCTGTGTTCTTGTTGATACTTACCAGGCACTATTTGGGAAATTATTATCAAAGATTGAAAGAAACTTTTATGAACTATTTTTGAGGAAATTTCAGTACACTCAGCATATATCATCTAATTTCATGTTTCTTATTTTCCCTTTAAGCTTTTTATGAATGAGGATTCATTAACTTGACAACGCAATATTGCCTCGTTACTGCTACTACCACGTTACGTCATTATTTGCGTTACGTCGTCATTTTCCATCCTTATACACGATATTGTAAACAATTTTGTCCATGAGATCGATGAGATCCCTTGTCATCCCAGTCATCCCGGTCATCCCGCTGGAGAAAGTCCTGAATACGCTATTTCCTGTTAATTCCTGGTTCCTGCTCATCAATATTGCCTCGTTACTGCTACTTATACCACATATCGTTTTCCATCCTTTCACATGACGCAGCTACAAGTTCTAAATTACTATTAAATCTTTTTAATGTAAAAAAATTTAGATCACGATATCCTTTGTTGGAAAAACTCCTGAATACGTTGTTACCTGTCTATTTTTGGTTACTACTCGAAATGCTGTTATTAGAATGCATTCTTTATGCAGTTTGGTTGTACCATGGGTCATTTATATTTCAAATTGGTTGTAATATATCGTTGCATGTCTTTTGAGTGTTTTGGTACTTGTAATTGACTCTAAATGGACACTTTTATAATCTCGCATTTTATTCTTTGTAAAAGTAATTCACATTTTTAGAAAAAATATATTTGATATATGATAGCTTATTGGTAAGAAAATGCTTTTGAGAAGAATCATTCTAATTATTTCTAATAATTTCCAAACTTTCACTATAAAGCATTAAACAGCTTTAATCAGCATTTAGTCGTTATAGGCAATTGTAGCGGGTGGCAGTTAGTGAAAGCTATGGCTAGTATAAGTAAGCAAGATTTAACCAAAAGAATAAAATATAAGGAAAAAATAAATATTCAACTGATGGAATCTGATAAATACTACAAATTGAAAAAAAACTACAACTGTACTTGAATTAGCTTTTACATGTTAAAAGTATTTTAAGACTTGATTCAAAAACTTTACTCTAAAAGTGCTTTTAAGAGTATGTTTGTCTGATATTTTTAGAGAATATTTTTTCCTTTACCAAATTTATTTATTTTATTATTCATTATTTATTTAGTTATTTATTTAGTCCATTTCCATTTATTCATTATAACTGTATTTCGTAATAACCCGCTTGATTTGTAATACCCCGCTCCCGCTAAATACTTTTGATCAAAACCATTTTCTCCTAACGTAATTTCACGCGCCAAAACATTCGATTATTTTTGGTAACATTGGATCACAAAAAAGTAAACAGTATTTGATACAAATATTTTGAGTAGCTATCTGGTCAAAGGAGGAAAGTAAAAGAAAAATGTAAAATTCAAGCTGTTGGATGATGTTGTTCTTTTATTATGGCAAAATTCTAAAAACAAAAACATTGACCCCAATGTTTACATTGAGGGACAATTGATGAATGTTGAAGCTCAGGAAGATTGCTACATTTGGAATGGCTCCTTCGGAAAATCCATCCAAACTACCGGGCCGAGCTGCTATGCCATCCAACCAAATTTAAAAGAGATCGATGGCAAACTCATCTTCACGTTTGACAAACAACTCATCTTGGATTTAAATGTTGCCTTGTCAGTGCAAAGACCTGACTCAGGTACAAATATTTCCATGCTTCAGTTGATCAATTTTCTTCTTTTAAATGGGGAATAGTGCAGAATAGTGTATAGTATTCAAACTTCATTCACTGGTATTAAATTATGCTTTAAAATGATGTTCAAAACAGATCAAAACTTCAAAAAACTTCACTATTGTTTCTTTTAAATTACATTCTCTACAGGTCAATCTGCTGTTTCTTCAACTACAAGCTCTGCTCAAAGCTCCAATTCTCAAAAGAAGAGTCCGGCTTCTAGCAAGAAGAAAAAAGAGGAAGATAAGAAAGAGAAGTTAATATGAGAAAACATATTGGGATCCACATCATCACAGGTCATATAGGTGGGGGGCGTACGATCTAGCGGTATTCGGGATAAGGCCTAATTTAGGGCCGCGAAGCGGTAAAAACGATAAAAAGTGTTCGAGAAACGGTATTTTGCAAGAGCCACGGTGACGGTAAAACACCTGATTTTTCGTCCGGGATGAGGTAATTCTTATAAAAAACAACGGTATTTCGGTAAAAGCCATACGTAGACGGTGTACATAAAATTTTCGGACTATAAAAAAGCTTGTCACAGGAGTCATCAAAGGTGAAAAAACGCGAAAAACACCCAAAAAATAAGGATCTTACAATCATAAAAAAACTTATTTGAAACGTTAATGCAGACATGCACGGGGCTTTATAAAGCCCGGTTCCTATGAAAATGTTTTGTTCGCGGAGAAACTAGGCTACGTCATATCTCTTTTGTTCCAATTGAGCTTCTCTTCGAAGAGAAGAAGTTTTACGTCCGGAGCGCAGGAGATATGACCGTAGCTTAGGATAAACCAGACAAAGATTCGAATTTTTGAATGTTTTTTTTTCGAATTCGATCAGCTTGTCCTATCTATCACCTTGAAACTTTGGGGAAGGCTGGAGTCTACAAAAATGGTCGAATTGTCGGCTGAAATTTTGCACGCTTGTTCTTGTTCCTTGGGTGAATCCCTGGGGTGTTTCTTTTATTCAATGATTTATCATAGCCCAAAGGGCTAGATTTGCAGCTTTAACCTTTATCCAGCAAAAAAAATAAAGCACGATTTTGTGACTTGATTGAATTTCGAGGTGATGGATAGGATCTAGCATTTTCATTTTTCTCGGAGTTCGAGATCAAGAAAAGTAGGCGGCAAACGCTATTTCGCATCTCTCAAACCAGTGAAATTGCATGATTTCAGTCAGGTGACTTTGGTAGGAAATCCTACCAAAGCCCAAACAAGGATGAGACAAACAAGAATGAGCTTCACTTTTTGATCCAGGCCGCAGATCCAGCCCTTCCGGCTTTACAGATATCTGTGGTTTTTTTCATTTTTTCAAAGTTTTTATTTCTTTGGGCGTGGTCACAAGTTTTAGCCTCAAAACGAGGCTAAACTTTGGGGCAGACTAGAAACTTCTAAAATTGTCTGATTAGGCAGAAATTTTGCAATCGAAACAAAAAGCAAAAATAATGATCGACCTCATACACATTCTATTCCATTTTGCCGAATTTTTGACTTCTAGTCCTTAGAATTTTATGGGAAAAACAGCGAGACCGGTATTTTCGAAAAATTTTGGACGGGATAACGGTGATTTTCAAAAAAATGACCGGGATGGCGGTAATTCGAAACGTCGTACGCCCCCACATATAGGTGGTTGCCATGTATGTGGATTTTATGGAAGAAACTTTTGCACAACAATTATGGCTACGTCATCAGGGAGGGGAAAAGGTAATTTATTTCATTCAGTACATTTATGATCAAAATCATCAACAAATTTAAGTCACTTGTAATGCAATCTATTATTATTGTACATTAGTCGATGCTGTTTGCTGTTCAAAGTTTTGCATCGAGATCATCATAATTACCAATCTTTTCATTTCAACGTTCTTATTTCTGTTTTGTAGAAAAGTATGCAAAGATTTCCACCAATTGTAAATACAATTCATTCATCCAACGCAAGCCTGTTCATTCTGATAGAAACCCATGTTCGAATCATGTAGTGTATTGTACCGTTTGTGAAGCCCCAATTTTGACATACAATGCCAAGGATCACTACGGAGGTGTACACCCTAACCACGAATTCAATGATTACGTCACAACTAAAGGGAGGGAGGCAATGAAATCTATCTCAAAAAAATCAAAAGTCAAAGGACCAAAACAATAACTAAATTGACATTTGATCAGATCTTTGAAACTCATATTTGTCATTGCCCATTTATAAACATTAAACTATAGAAATAGTATAGTATTTGTTTTTCTAGAGAAGTAATTGTTTTCCATTTTATATTTTAGCCTTATTATGGTTCTTTTTGTTTATTTGTCCAGTGTTATATCAGTTTTATTTCAAAGCAGAATATTTAGAAAGATAATTTGAAAGTCTTTTAAAGCATATAAACTAAAGGAATATTATTGACTTTGAATCTCATAAAACTGCTTAAGAAAGTATTCCTAGGAGTGGGGAATGGCGTATCTGGTATATTTTCTTGATACGTAAGTTTAGTAAATACTGTAGGGCAATTTTAGGGGGTGGTATGTGCATTTTGGAGAGGGAAAACACTTACTCCAAAGTGGAGTAACTGCAAGGGTGGTGGTGTTGGCAAAAATTTTCGAAAATTGCAGTTACTCATCATCATGTCGTGGGCTAACTGCGTGACCCCCCCCCCTGCCCCCTCCCCCCCAAAAAAAAAGAAGTGTCAAAAAAATTCATTTTTTATGATTTTCTTCCGGATAGTCCACCCCTGCTTATCCTCCCCCTACAATTAAGCACATAAGAGTATATATACAGGATATCTGGAAATAAAGGAGAAACCAAGTGTGATATCATTATCACAGTATTTAGGTAGAAACGGCTCTGTAAAAACACACACCTGACGGGATTTATTAGAGTGACCTAACCAGTTGGAAAACAAAATAAGTTTCAATTAAGGTTTAGTCTTCCAAAATTTCAACAAAGTTTTTTTGGTTCTTGTCCGAAAGTTTTTCTAAAAATATTCAAAGTCTTATTTCTCAAAGAGGTATATCTCTACAAGATAAGTAATAAATAGTCGTTGATTTGATATCTTTTTATAGACCTTTTAAAAATTACGTAGCTTTTTAAAATGAGCGAAATAAAAAAAGAAATAAAAAATCCATCTGGCTTTGTAAGGAGCTAATGATTGAGCAAGCATCTAGTTAAGTTAATCCTGGTTCAATAACATTGAATTTAGACCTATTTAGAATGACCTAATTTCCTTTATAGAAATGTTAAAGCACTCAATCAGACTCAATGTCAAAAGGGTAAATGCATAAAAAAGATTCTAGCCCTTATCTAAAAGTTAACCGAAAGAAGGCAAACCAGACATGGATAAAGCAATAGTAAACTATGTTTTAAAAATAAAAAAACCTCCATATAATAGTAAGTAAAATAATACTTTACCTCCTTTTACAAGAAATATCAACAAAAGATAAAAAAATTCTTTATTAAAAAGTAAATCGTCAATACACTTTTTGTTTTTACAAAAACCATAAAAAAGGTCAGAACCATAAAAGGCACCCATCACAAGGTAATACCAAAGACTACCAAAAATGTATCTCACTAAATAAAAAATTTAGGAAACTTTGAAAGACAACAAAATAATTTGAAAACCAAAATTGCAAAATTATCTTCTTGAAAGTTACAAGACCAACCAAATCTGGAGGTGGAAAAAAGAACAATACAATTTAGCAGGATTGCTGTTTGAAAATGATAATTTTGTTTTTATCAACAAAAAGAATATAGGCACCCTCACAGTATCAAATTTCAAAATGAAAGATAATTTCATTGAAATATCAAAATGAAAAAAACTACTTCTCAAGCACAACGGGTAACAGGTCCCTTGGGATACGCATCAAGAAGTATTCTGGGATGTAAACTTTCTCTCAAAACAAACGTCATATCTGGGATAGAGAAATTGTCAGATTTTCCCCAGAGTTTTTTATTCAATAAATGTTCGATGAGTTTGTAATGAATCATGTTCAGACAGATTCTCTCCTAGTTTTACTTCTTGACAGTTGAAGCAGTATTGTGAAATCTTCTTTGATGGTGCCATTGTTCAGAATCAGCTTGATTCATGGTATCTGGAATTTCACCAACACTTTTTGACCCTAAAAATTCTTTATTTGAATACACTGTGAAGTTAAATCATTGTAAATTTCAATGTCATCTTTGTCATAGGAAAATTTTTCATACCTCAAGGGCAAAAGTGACTCCCACATTGAGGTTTTTGGTCATGTTGTAGTGATACAGTAAAATTTCTAACAGATTCATTTGATACCGTCCTAATATTTTCCGGCCTTGGGTCGAAGTTATACAAGTTGCCGAGGGGTTTCCGTTTATTTGAAGCATACTGTGTTTCGTGTAATTTCACAGGCTTTTTTGCACTTTTCTTGCTTTTATCCCAAGTGCATGGCTCTGAGGTTGATGGCTTCAAAAGAAGATTATTCTCTGAGGAATAGTCACTCAATTTTAATAATAGGGCAGCAACGTGACAACATCTTCCTATTTCACTTGCTCGACAATCACAACCAGTACGTTTCACATTACCACTGACATTACTGACGATAAAAAATTCAGCCTTCATTGAATGGTGGACATGAGTACGTAGCATGTACTCTTGCTTGGGCTCATCAAAATTATCTTGGGTGTCGACAACGTTTTCACTTTTTAGAAGGTTGCGTCCTTTTCTAAAAGGTTTTGCAGTCACAGTATCACACGTCGAATATAAATCACCATCGCTGTCACTCGAATATTGTATACTTGCCGCAGATTCAACCATATAAAAGTAAACGTGTCCGTAATTGAAATTGTTTGGAATGTTCCTTGATGGAAAATCCTACCATCCAGTGGTGGGTAACTCTTTACCAAAGGGCTTGAAAGGTTTAGAAGTTGATTGTTTACTTTGCTTTTTAGTAGAAGTTGAAGGCATGTCTTCGGAGGGTAAAACACCAGAGGTATCTGTAGTAGCATCAGTAGTATGGGTAATAGTAAGAGTAGTTGATGGAGAGGCATTATTGGTGGTGGTTTCAGCAGCATCTGAAGAAGTAGCATTACCATTAGAAGTTTTAACAGTGGGAGTAGCAGAGAAAGAACTGCAATCAGCTTTGATCCCAGAAGTTTTCATGCTATACCTTTTTACTCCATCAATATTTGGGTTTACAGGAAGATTTGTCGTTAAACCCTCTCTTACTCTCTGATTTAAATCTTCCTTTTTTCCTGACTTCTTCAAATCTAAGATTGTATACTTTGCTGCAGCTATTTTCTCTGAACTGACTTCGCCCACAACGCATTGTGCTAAATATTATGACATAATCGTAACGGAGCGCTGTTGGTCTTACGGAAGTGATCCACAGAGAATGTTTTTCTGGTGTTTGTGTTCTCAGGTAAGTTATGGCATGTCTTAAAATTATCGCATATTACATTATAGCCGACAAAAAACAACCAAACAAATGACTGAACATGAAGGGTGATATAGTTTCTAACCTGATGTGTAACCTAATTGTTTTTTCGCCGATTTTCGCGAAAAACCGCAAAAACTGATTATGATGTCATAAAAACTAAAAATTGGATTTTTTTATCCAATCGTCTTCAAACTTTCTCACTAAAGTCGATCATTTGGAAAAAAAATCTTTTCGAAATTTTGATTAGGTCAGCAAAAAAATAGGATACTTCCTTTCTTCCTAATTTCTGCTGACGTCATGGAAATTTTGAAAAATTCCTTTTATCAAATGATTGATTTTAGTGAGATACATCTTTAGTGAAAGTTTGAACATAATTGGATAAACCATTCTTGAGAAATTCAACTTTTAGTTCATATGACGTCGTCGATTATGACGTCATAATCAGTTTTTACAGTTTTCGCGAAAATCAGTGAAAAAACAATTAGGTTACACATCACGTTAGAAACTATATCTTAATACCCTTCAAGTTCAGTCATTTGTTTGGTCGTTTTCTGTCGGCTAATGCAATCAATCTAAAAATTATGGTAATTTTCAGTCTTTCAGACATGCCATAACTTACCCGAGCTGAAAGAAACAACACAACTTGTGATCGTTGACCAGTGAAGATTCAACAAAACTTTGCTGTTTTGAATGCTCCTCCAATTTTGGTTGTAAATGTCAGTCGACAAAAAACCTTTAAGTTTTGATCTATACAGCTCCGGTCGAGAGTTTGAATTTACAGTATGTGGCCACAAACACGGCGATCAAATTTGAAATTTCTCTCAAATCTAGAGGAAAAGAGATTTTACAAAAAATTTTTGCTACATGAAAACCGTTAACATCTCTACTTTATTTCCTGAAAGTTCTTTTTCAAAATTTTCAATTTCAACAATATTTTTCAATCGCTTAAAGATAGGTAGCTTTTTTCTAATGGCCCCCAAAACGGAGGTTTGAAATTTTAGCGATTTCTCGAGATATCTTTAAGATATGAATACAAAATTTTGACCATAGTTTTGAAATATAATTTAGAGGGTTTTGGGCATAAATTTATTTGATAAAATTTTTACAGTATACCCCTGGTTGTCAAAATACAGGTTTGGGGCCCCAAAACGGAGGTGTAGTTAAAATCTAATTATTAAGCCCAGTGGTAATAGGGGGAAAAACTATGAACATATTTGTGTTTTCCCTTAAATTTACGACTCGATGGATGTAAAATTTATGATTTTTATGAAGTATTTCAAGATTTTCGATATTGCAAAGTCCAAACTGAAAATTTTGATTTAGCAACGTCTTAATCAAGTTTTTGAAAACAAATCTCTTTTGAAAATAGTTCCATTCATGTATGGAATAAGCTGTGAAAATTTTAGAAAAAAAGCTTAACAGAAACTGAAAATATTAAGCGTTAAAGATATTTTTCTCCTATATTTTGCAAAAGAATGACAGAATTTGCCGTTTTCGCTGATTCAGCGAAAATTTTTATATATAATGTTTATTTTTTGTTATAAACTATTAAATCAAGGTGATAGGAATAGAATTCCAAGATTTTTTGCTTTTTCTCATAATTAGAATTTTAGGTTTTGTCAATGCTGATTCTAGGGCTCCAAAATACTGGTTGACCTTCAAGATGCTATATCTTTTACCCAGCCTCTAAAGTCACAGATGAATTTGCATTTTCTGAACGGCATTAGGTGTAGAAAGTTTCCTATACCCCGTTTTCATAACTTATTTTCAATATCCAAGGAGATAGAGTGAGTTATATGCAATTTATATCTAATTTTGGTGTTAAAATATTTCCTTTAGACGCAAATATGTTATTTTGAATCTGTCTCAAACCAGCAAAAACATGCTCATTTTTAAGTATAACCATCTTTCTTTCAAAATAAACAAAAGTCGTCTAATTCTGATAAATCTGCAAGTCAGAATCTTCATTTTAATGAAAACCTCCGTTTCGGGGGCCGTCTCTGTTTTGGGGGCCATATACTGTAATATGTTTTTCGCCAAAATATTCGAATGTGATAATGTTAACAAGTTGTTTACAATGGTAAATCACTGTGGGAAATATCACCGTCACTTGATGACGCAAAAGAAATAGAGGAAAAATATGAAAATTATCTGACATCATTAAAAGCTGAAAGATCCGTCGCGATTCTTTTCTATGTAGTTGACAAAGCTGAACATTGTATCAAAAGACTTTAAAACAACAATGGAACAGAAAAGACGTCGGAAAAGGTTTGGCTAGTAAAGAAAATAGTGGTCATCATTCCCATTCATCATCGTGCTGGTAATCATTGGTCTGTGTCCCCTAGCTAAAGAAAAATTGACCATTTAGATTCATTAATGCCAAACACCACTAACCCAATGTGATTTCTACCATATTTTGTTTCCTGAATCATGTATCCAATGTTGTTCATGGAAAACCTCTATGCAAAGACGACTGGTCATTCATATATACAAACAAAATTGACAAATAGGAAGGTATGGTTGATTGTGGAGTTTGCATGTGCATCAACTCCTACAACCTCATCACAGCAAATTAACTCAGAATAAAGCTAGAAGACTGTAATGGTTGTCAAAACATTGGAGTCAAAACAATTTCATCAAATCATGCAAAAAACAAAACTCACAAGGACAAGGCAACTTCGAAAAGCATCGTTATCGACCCTGATATTGTCAAAAGCATCGAGATCAAAACCAACCAGCCTTATTGCGAACCATCGATAAAAAGACAGAGGCTCTCATGCAATCGAGAATCATGCGCAGCTACTTTTGATTTTATCTAATTAGGCCAAATATACGGGAATACTCCACTTGTCTGGGTACTTCTTTTTTCGACGAGGAAAAAACACCAAAATAGATAAATGAGTCCCTCGCAGCGCAGGAATTTCTTTCCTTTTCAGGGTTACTTTTTGAGTAAATCTTAGCAAAATTCTTCAAAAAATGTCTAACTCAATTTATTTTAGTTTCAGTAAATAAAGAAAACGATTTAAGTTAATTTCATACTCAAAGTTTCGTGCCGCCCAGGATGGCAATCTTCAGTGAAATAAACGTTCTATAAAAATCTACAATTTAATGTCTTCAAAAATTCTTCTGACGTCAATTCAAAATAAAAATCATTCGAAAGTCTCGAGGAGAAATTTCCATCTGTGACGGCGTTAGGGGATGATTTCAGTTCGCTTGTTTAACAAGTTCCGACCCGGATAGGTGGCAATCTCAAATTTATCCTGTAACCATAATAAAAACAGTTGTTTATTTCTGGGGTATAAGCTCCCTTGTGGCACACTATTTCACAGCTAACTGTCAGGTTTTCATTCTTCTACTTGACGTTCCAGAACTCTGTTGAAAAAGTTGTGCTGTTTCTATAGTTCTCGTTGGTCAGCAATAGCTTGTGTGTGCCGAAACGTTACTTGAAAGTAGTTTCCCACAATCCGATATACTTCTTCAGCATCGCTTCGTAAAAGAGGCTGGCTGATTTGATACCTTAGACGAGCATCTATCATAGAGATATCAATTAAAATATAAAGGTATCACTCAATTGTATTAGTGACTTACAGTTACCAGAATTTGCTCAGTGCCTAATTTTTTTCGATCTTAGATGCAGTCAGCTTAAACAATGGCTTTTACAAAGAGGTTATAAGGTAAGAATGGTATGTGTTCAGATTCAACGAGCTGTGACTACTTGTCTCAAGAACTGGGGAAAAAGACCAACCCAGAAGTAACAAGTTGAACATCACATACCATCCTGCTGACAATGGTGCTCGAATGGATGAAATGTTCAAGACGAAAAGATGGCGGCCATTGAAAATAACGTTTGGTAATGAAGAAGACAAGAAAAGAATGATGGCCTGTTTCATAGAGGTCAATAAACCTGCGAAATATACTTCTATGATAAGATAAATTTTTGGATGGTTTCAATATTATGATATTATTGATGATATCACATTTTTGCTAGATACATACAGTGTGCCAAAGAAAGAGGTCAGTAAGCTAAGTTGTGAGGATAAGAATGTGAAGTGAGGATTTTAAAGAGTAATAATGTAAATAATGCATATTAAAATTATTTTCATAAAAATCCAGATACTAGTTTCCTTGACGATTCGGCTCCAAATGCAAGGAAAGCACGGACTTTGAAAGATAATGAACAAGAAGCACCATTGGAAGTACATCAAGATCCTAATTTGTATGAAGTACTTAACAGGCCCTCAAATATGGAAGAAGATGTTGAGTAAAATGAATATTTGATCCACTTTGATCTTTGGGAAATCGAAGCTTATGACTCAACTAACTTTCACCCTCTCATGGCAATAAGATTGATTGATTTCAACCTCCGCTTCTTAACCAAGTTCATTTATATTGTTAAATTTTTTGATCCACTTTAGTCTAGTCTGACAAAAAATTTACCTCTCTCCTGTATGTTTTCCATATTATAGAATTACATCTTTCTACAGTTCTATAAAAACAACGATATTTTGTATTTTCTAAATTCTTATAATATTGAAACAAATTCTAAAAACCATTTAACAGGAGACAACCTCGACAAAAAGATAGATTGATACCCGAAATTTCAACAAACTCAATCTAAACACAATGAATGTTGAATATGTTCAATACCGTTGCAACGCTTCATAGGCTTCCTACTCCGGCTGAACTTTTTGGCTTACTTGCAAACCCTCCTCAGACTGCATCAGATGTTGATTTTGATCACTACTTACCAATAAAGAACGACAACAGTAAACTCCTAGAAGAGATGATTTTCTTAGTCTCGAAAGACCTGGTGAAATACATAGATGAGCTCTCCTGGGCTGACGTCTACAGCAGAAAGCGATGGCGACGTGTACAACATCTGTTCAACGAATTTTGGACCCGATGGCGGACGGCGTATTTGCAATCCTTGCAGCCGAGATCTGATATTCCGATGGCGGATTGGCGGCCGCCCAAGCTAAAGCTCTAAAGGAGCGGGCTAATTTTTCATCGGAGAGAAAAGAATATGGATTTGACTTTGACAAGCTGAAGGAAGGACCAGGAAAAGTTGCTCTTCAATTTTTTGAATGGGCCAAACAATTATGGGAAAACTCTCATTTTCCATCTTGTTCCTGGGGTCTACAAAAGTATTACCACTCAGAAGAAGATCCTATTTCATTGTCATATTTCCAATCACTGCATTAATTGATGACCAGATAAAACGTTGTGCAGAAATTGGCATCAAAGCTGTTAATTTAACCACAAAGACGACAATTTTGATTTACTATTTTCAAGCCCTGAGTGCCTACTAGGGGAACATTTTGAGAAGTACTTCTCAAACTCTATCCGAGAGTAATTGGTGTTGTCATTGATGAATTGCATGTTGATGTTAAATGGTGAGGAAATAATGGAACTAAAAAATAAAATAAGGTGTAATAAAGTTCTTTTATATGACACAATGCCATGTTGAAGAAGAGTCCAGCTTCCAAAAAATAACTAGTAAACAAGTACTAAATGCTAAACATTTTTATCATCGTTTGATGGTCAAATGGTCTTAAGAATTATTCAACATGACATCGTGTCCTACAAACAATCAGGAGAAATCTAAATTAGCAAAAAGTGAATAAAGAAAGAACATACTTATTTTTGTAAGGATGTTCTTAACAATATTTCTAGCTAAAAAGATAACAAAAACTCTAAATAAATATCAAATCTCAAAACAAGCTAAGTTCACAATGATCTTTCATTGGAACTTTTGTAAAATCGGGATTATTTTGGCTAATATCCATTGTATCTCCTTAAGTAGTGCTCGTAAGGAGATGAAATTTGGTATATAAAGTCTCCTTATAGCAATGTAAAAGTAGAAAAAAAGTTTTTTGATACATCAAACTGTTCACCAGTTATTGGGCACTTTCGTTTTCGAGAGATCCCTCTAAATCGGATTCATGATAATTCCGAATAGAAAAGTGCTAGAGACTTGAAATTTTCACAGAATGTACTTATATTTGTCCTCTAAAGGATAAAAGAAAAAGAAAGGATTTCTTCTCAGCTAATTTCCTAAAATTTGGCTAAAACAAGAAAATTTGAATCCGATTAATCCAATCAAAGATCGCCGTGGTTTGATGGTATTACAGCAAACAACATAAAAAAGTCACAAGAAAAAAATTATAAAACATAGAATTTGAAGAAAACAGAATGTATTTTAAATAGTACAGTAGTAAAATATTCATAATTTCTAACAAACACACGATATACACAATACACAAATTTTAAAAACAAAAGTTCTTCTATATATATATAAACAATAAAACTATCTTTTTTTCAGAATAAAATTAATCAAAAACAATAAAATTATTTCTTTAAGAAAAGAATATAATATATCATGTAATCTATTAGCCTAATATGAACAAGAACCCCTTTAGAGCAAGCATTCTACATTATATAAAGTTTCTAGTAATGAATTTAATNTTCAATTGAAGTTGTTATAACTGAAGTTTTTGCTCAGGTATCTACGTCACAATGTTGAATAATTATGTAGTCCAGCAGAAAAAACAATGATATAGCCATGCATAATCATTACAATATGCATGATACAGTAATTATGCATGACTGTATCATTGTTTTTATGCTGGACTCCTTAATTATGCAACAGGGTCGCCTCTATAAAAAAGGTCTATACCATATTTGTTGAGTATTATGTAATCCATCTAGAAAATGATCAAAATATTTTTGATTAATTTTAAACTATTTATAAAATTCAATTTGGTACAGGTTGGCACATTGGGCCAAATCTGTGCAAGAACCCTTAAAAGTGTTTAAAAAATTCATATTTTTTATTGAAGGAGAAACAACAGAAAAAGCCAATGGCAGCATCATCTGCAGTTAAACAGCAAAAAAAAAGTACGATTCTGCAACATTAATCAAATTAAGCTATCTGTAAACTTGTTATATTATTGTCAATTAATTTCAAAACTATAGAGTACTTAAATTTTCCCAGTAAAAAGTTAAGTGTTGTCAATGATTCATTAATTATTATGTAAACGCTCCTCATGGCAATGATATGATGCTTCAGTTGTCATGAGTACGTTCTCTGGTAATTGATTTTGACGGATACAACCTGGCCAGTCTTCAAGCATTTTTAGGGTTTATCTTTTCCTACAATGCATTGACATACATGTTTTCTTTGATTATGTCATGTTGTCTATTTTTCATAATTTAGATTCAAAAGTCAGCAGCAAAAGCTCATATTGATTTTGCGAAAGAAGTTTTGCAAATTGTGAGTTATTGTTTTTTTAAGATCAATTTATCAATTTTTTTTTGAAAGTTAAGTTTTGTTTATTACAATGAAAATCTTTTCATACGTTTCAGGCTGGAGAAAAATTCAGCCAAGAAACAATTAACAAACAAAAAAACAATGAAGAAGCAAACGGTAAAACTTACTTTTGTTTATCAAACATATTTGTATGGAATAATTTCTTGTAGAATAGCACTCTAAAACTACAAACAATACATTGTAACTGTAAAACTATTAAGAATATTGTGTGTTAAGAATATGATTAAGACTTTGGGTTCTGGAATATTTATGAAAGATGTTTGGTATATTGATTTGAGTTTATTTAATAAAGTTAATTTATATTTCATGTAAACCTACAAATATTTTAACCATACTTTTTAGATGATCATATTCCACATTCGGATAACGAAAACTCTCTCACTGCAACCCCAAGATCCCCACTTATTGACATTGAGGTTATATCCCCACAAAAAGATGTTTGTGACCGCAGTCCAGAGCGACTAGAAGGCTCTCTTCTGACACCAAAAAGTGGCGGAAGTGTTCCTGGAGGAGCTATGTTCGATTCATCTGCTTCATCATTTGGGTTTTCAAATTATAGTGAATTCCTGAATGATGACTCCCTTGGTACTTCGGTATCCCGCTCCATAAATATGGATCTATATCGAGATGGTTATGACCAACATCAGCTCCTTCAAGTGCAACATCAACCACTCCAACAACAACAACATCAACAAGGACAGCCACCACAACAACAACAACCACCACACCAACAACGACAACACCAACAACAACGACAACAACAACAACCACCACAACAACGACAACCACCACAACAACAACCACCACATCAACAACCACCACAACAACAGCCACCACATCAACAACCACCACATCAACAACAACAACCGCCACATCAACCACAACCACATCAACAACAACCACACCACCAACAACCCAATTGTAATTGCTCTTCGCTAACTGAACGGGTGGAGGAGTTAGAAAGAATGGTTGGTAGGCAATCAAATCGTATCAACTTGTTGATGCAGGACAAGGTATGTCCTTTTTAAAGAAATTTTCTGATTAAGGACCAATTGTGAAAAACATCAGCATGCCTATATATTATTTTGACTTTCATTGTTAATAAATTAGGATGAGTTGAAGGACAAATCTTTAACATGAACTTACACAAGCAATAATCTATACACAGCACGTTGCAACATGATGTTGAAATAAATGTATTCATATTCATAATATAAGTTCAAAATTTCATATTGTATGACATATTTTTTTATCTCCTACAGAACACAGACACAGGTGAATCAAGTGAAGCAGCAGACAACGAAGAGCAAGTATCAAAAGAAACGATGGTAAGATGTGAAAAAAATTCTTCCAGTTCATATAATATATACCTACTTTATACTTTATACCTCATACCTACCTTTTCATTAAGCTGTTTGATTCTAGTTTTATCTGATATTTGAAGAGCTTTATACATAATAATAACTTTTATTTAGAAAACGCTGAAAGAACTTGCCAAAAGAAAAGACTGGGTGAATGCATTGAGAGAGATGATGACAATTTTGTTTTCCTTGGAAGACTTGCAGACATGCTCTACAGTTGGGAAAAAAAACAATTCGTTCAAACAAAAAAGGTCTTGATAAAAACCATCACAACCTGATTTATAGTAAGACTAATATTTGCTTATGCTTTTGTGACAATGTTAGTAAATGTTAATTCAGAGAAAGAGTAAACACAACATCCCTCACTCAGGGTAAATTTGGAGCCAATGTAAAACCTTTTTAACTACTATAGAAATTCTTTATGTATTATTTTCTCAATATCTTTTAGGACTGTTGTACTCCAATCAAGAACAAGTCAGAAACTACCCAAATCATGAAACGGAGATCAACAGAAGAATGACTGAGCACTTGAAGCATTTCCGGAAACAAGATGCCAACACATAATTATTTATTTATTTATTTATTTTTATTTAAGAAACTGAAAAAAGATTTAAAATAGATAGAATAGAATAGAAAGAGGAGAATAGAAAGAAGAGAATAGAAAGAATAGAATAGAATAGAATAGAAAAATGTTATTCAGAAACCAATACATAATCTTGGCACGCGTCAACCTGCATCCAATTCACTGACAACTTTAGTTTTTGCTTAACTCTCCTTCTCCCATTCGATTTTATGGCCCTCATTGTTGGAACCTTTTTTGCCTAGATTTATCAACCAGTAGCTTTTCAATTTTCATCAAAAACTTAAATCAAGACTGTTCGTCAATTAATAAAGTATTACGTATTTCTTCTCTACACACCCAATACTTCAATTTATAGATTTGGTTTAATCTGTTGTTGTTGTTGTAATGTTATTGTTGTTTATTCATTGTATTCATTATGACACATTGTAAACTTCCTTTTACTGTACATAGTATCTTCATATCATGTCATTTTGAGCTCGAAATCCCTTAGCATTAGGGTTATTTTTCGTTTAGGAGATTTTTCAGTGTACATAGACCTGAAAAAGAGAAGATATATCATCATCGTAAAAAAATTCAAAATTTATGCCAAATAGAATAACTTGTCTTTCTTCTTCTGTGTAACATTTCTGTATTTTGGTACCATATAATCTTGTGTTGCTGTTTTGCTTTAATGTGTAACTTCTTTTCTTTTTCAACAAAATAAATGAAAAATTAAAAAGATCTAATTTTGATTTTGGAAATTGGGGGTGCATGTTTGCTGCGGTTGGCTAAAATGCTGGATGGTAACGAGGATTCTGCAAATTTACTAATATTTCCTATGTAGAAAGGTATTTTTCATGTTTTATTATGGTTAGCAATGTTTCTGTCCTTAATCTTCTGGTGTACATTTCTGGACCAATTTGTCATAAGTATAAGGTTAGATTAAAAACCATAAGCAAAAGCATGATAACTTTATAGTATTTCATTTTCTCAACACTACAAGATTCCTGTATATTATACCAAGAACTTCAGGCTTATCCAATTTTTACAAAGCAGACCTTCTTTATGTGACGGTTATTATTAGCATTATACACTTAGGATTTTTCTTATAAAAATGTTGTATTTCAGGTATTTTCAAGGTTTTCCCAGGAATTTCCTAGAAATTTCCTAGGAAAATCCTAGAACTGAGAGGTTCTCTTTTTTTAATAGAATCTCACACCCTAGAAAATCCCTAGAAATTTCCTAGAAATTGTTTAAATTTTTCAACAACATGGTCCTAGAAATTCCCTAGAAATTTCCTAGTAAATTCCTGGTAAATTTGCTCCCTAAAACTCTAGGGAATCCTTAGGCTGCACACATCCCCTCTGATAAGTTTTGATATAGGAGATGCGAATCAGGCTCACAAAACCGTTCCGAACTTAGCAAAAAATCTGCTAACCAAAAAAAGAGTTGAATGATAGAGAACTTTGATTGACAGTTTGTCGTCTTTTGTTATCTTGAGAGTTTTGTTTGCTAATACAATTAATTTCGATAAACAAAAAGAAATAGAGGAGAAAGAGAGATTTCTAGCCATTATGTTCTTTTTATTTGAATCTTCATTTGATTTCTATTTACGTCATCAAATAACTCAAACAATACACATCGAGTTTTTTGAAAAATACAAGTCGCCAAAATTCTGCAAAATACATAGCTATTCGGTAATTTTCTCGGAAGCGATATCAGAGCCCGATTCGCATCCCCTATATCAAAACTAATTTGGGGATGCATGCAGCCTAGGGAATCCTGGGAAATTGAGTTTTTATTTCACCAGGAATTTCCTAGGAATTCCCTAGAAATCTCTACCAGGGCACCACTTCGACAACTCTCGGTAAGATCAAAGATATGCCAGTAGAGAATAAAAATTCATTTTCAGCTTCACGCAACAATCGGCTAATCCCGATAATATAGGGACAGATAAGATGGACCTCTAATATTGATAGGTTTCATAGTATTGTAGAAAGCAGGAATACAGAAGCCGACTACTTCAACCATCGTTCTCTTTAAATTATGGAATGTGTAAATATCTTGCTCTTGCGGTCCAATTTACAACCGGACAATTGTTTTTATTGAAAAGATAAGCATGAACTTATATTGCCTTTGCTATTTTTAAGTTAATAAAGAACTTTGCTAATTCCCAAAACATTAAACACAGTTTGGCTATGAGGTCATTAAAGAGATCGTAAAATGTGTTATGATCGAATCAACATAAAAGGGGTTGCGGAACAACCGTTCCGTTTTTGCAAAGCGAAGAAATTTCGACACTAACAAATTATTTTTATAAGTCAAACTTTTATTGATAATGTTTTCCAACTCAACTCTTTCTTTTTTATAAGAATTTTATAAGAACAATGCGAGGCACAAAAATTAAACACGCCGGGTTTTGAGCAATTCAAAAACAATTTCAGGCTCAAATTGCAAAAAAGGACAGCCAAACTTTTAAAAAAATTTACTGGTTCTTATAAAAAAGAGTGCAAGTGACAAAAAAGAACACACATGTTTCTTGTGCAATGGCTAAATGACCAACAACAAAGATATTACATTAGGCTTTAGGCTGGTAGTTTATCTGAATAAATTGAAAGACTTTTATCCCATCTTTTTCACTTTTTGTGACTTTTTGAAACAATTACTTAGCTCTCTATAAAACAAATACAAAGACAAATTTATCAACAATTCAAAAATTATATTATACATTTCCCTTCAAAATTTAAAAGAAAATAGTGCGTAGTTTGAAAGATGATCTTGAGCTTTTCAGCCATTAGAACCTAGTATACAATCTCTCCAAAGGTGCTACCTCTTTATGATATCATTCACTTCAAATGTAGTATCAATTTTCCGAAAAGGAATCAGCAGCCTAGCAATAATTTCCAGTAACTTATCAAGACTAGTGAGATTTTTTGCCTGATGAAATTTTGTCTTTTTGTGAGTCTATTTTTGCGATATTGTGTGTTCGGCAAAAAGATGTTCCCAATGTTTCATTTATAAAATCAATCCAAACCAGTCCAAACTAATTTTTTCAAGAACCTTGCCTTGCAGAATAAAATTCAAAAACTTCTATAATTCATATAAGAATATTAAAGTAATGCCATTACTATTTATTAGGCGGTAACAATAACAAGCGTTATCTACAATCTCACGTCAAAGAGTTTATAAAAATATAAGTTGATTCGCCAGTAAAAAACACTTTTTTGTGAAAGATATCTTGTTTGAAAATATATTCGAGCTAGCAGCAAAAGTAACATATAGGTACTTTCATCATTTAAGTTGTCTTTTGTGCTAAAGTCATCAATCATGCTTTTGTTATCACTTTATCGTACAAATATAAATCGGCATTATTCTAATTGATGATGATCAAGCTCCAATGTTAAACAACAATCTCTCGAGAGTCAAGCAAGCGATAATGGAATCAACAATCAATCAAGCCAAATCAAAATGATTCCATTATCGAATAAATATTGATCAGAAATCTTCAATGACGAAAATAGCAACTAGTAATTATCATTTTGATTCTGCTTTCCAGTACAGTCTTCTCTTTTGTCTCGTAAACATTGCACGGAATAACATGTAACTGGCACAGTTTATATTCAGCAGGACCATTTTATTATTCTCCATTAATCACAATCTGTTCATACAGTCATAATGCTATGTATATTTTGGTTTTATGCTGCTTCTTTGTTGTGCACATTCATCCACCAAAACTCTGAAACACTGCTGATTCAGCCAGTCGGCTACTCAAGGAGCTGGAGCTCAACCGCTTTTTGCCTTTGAAAATCTGATGGTGGAAAAAGTAGATCGCAGCGCTATCATTCAAATCAAAAAGCGAAGATAGTATACGGCAGATTCTCTGACTACCAGTCGGCCGATCGGTAGTTAAAGGTCACCCATCACATCAATCAAGCTCCTTTTCACCTGAACCCTGAAGACAGAAATGATGAAAATAATTATAGTTAGAGTAAAATGGAATAAACGCACGACCCATATGAATAAAAATAAGCCTGTGGAAAGAAAACATGGCCATATGATATCCATGAAACACATGGCCGAGAAAAAAACATTTTGTTTTGTGAGATGAAATCCAATTTAATACAAAAAAGTTAACACAAAGAAAAAGTACTAATGTAACATTCCAAAGGTAGTTTAAACTATAAAGGTGAAAAAAATGAAGATTTACCTTTCAATGGGCCATAATCAGTCCAAAAGTTAATAATGCATGCACCTCAAAAATCGAAGAGATTCGTTTGTTTTCAGGGCCATCTTTGTTGTTTTGAAAATGAAACGCGGAAAAAAAGACTGGGCCCAGACATCTGGAAGAAGCGGGAAAAAAGCAAAGGAGATAAAGTTTTGGTACTATTACTATTATTTGTACAAAAGTTGCATTTTCATAAAAGATCTTACATTATAATACTCAAAACATAGATTTCTATTAAAATAAGTAATTTATGAAACAAATACTTCAAATAGTGCTAAACTAATTTTAACCCCATCCAACACGAAGCAAAGTCGATATTTCGCCATCCCACCGGCTCATTTTCAGATTTTTGTACATATACAGATTTTTTTACGCCACGCGCAGATCTAGAGAAAGGATGCTACACTCCCTATTCGGGCGCTTCACGCCCTCAAAACGGTCGTTCCGCAAAAACTGTTTTATCAATCATATCACTACCCCCGTTTTTAGTAATAAGTTAGAGATTTGATATTTCGCAGAAATGTGCTACCAAGGGGTATTTCGGGTCCCATATCTTCCGAAGGACTTTTCTGTTCGCCTTGAAATTTAACAAACTTCTTAACCTAAGGTTGAACTAACACTGGTGTAAAAGTGAACGTTATAGCATAAGTAGAAAAAAATCTCAATTTTTGCAATCCGAAACCTGTACAGCCCGCCCTCTTTGAACCTTCTACGCAACAGCCCAGAACCTGCATTAAACCCTTTCAACGCTTACCATCTTCATCTTCGCAGTCGTCTCAACCCTTATCTTCATCTTCGCCGTCGTCTCAACCCTTTCTATCTTCGTCTTTGCCATCACCATCTCAGCCGTGTCCGTCTCAATCTTCACCGACTCCATCAGCGCCACCTGTCGCCTTGTCTAAGACAACGTACTACCGCCACAAGCAAATGGAGTCTCAAACCGGCATGATCAAACCAAAGCGAAAATACAACTGCTCGCAGTGTGGTCAAACATGTGTACCGCCCCACACCCAGTACTATTGCCCCGTCAAGTGCGAAAAATCTTTTGACGATTGGTTGGCATGGGCAAAATGTGAAAAGCAAAAGAGGGATGCCATAAAAAAGGCAAAAAAGAACAATTAGTTTTTTTTAGTTTTTTTTTCCTTTTCTCTTGTTTTTCGCATTTTGAATGTCTGAAATTGAATAAAAGTGGCAGGGTTTGGTTCGTTTTTCTAGTGGGTTGTTGTTGAAAACGTTTTTAATTCCACATTTCTGTCTCCTGTACTTAACTGTATGGTTGGATGGATATTGTGAATGATGATCTTCTTTGCAGGGTTAGATTCATTACTCAAACATAGGCATACGTATGATAAACATATTTACACTTATAAGGTATTTCATAAACCATATTATGTAATTTTTTACTCCTACCATTTTTCTTCATTTTTGGCGTCAAAAAATGTTGTTTATATCGAAATTCTATTTCATATGTAGTCGAAGTGACAGTTCTCAGTCTAAAGGTCTACTACTATTATAGACTCTCTCAAATCTAAAGTTTCTGGTTTATTGAGCTGATTTATGATCAAATGAGCATACATATAATGAATATATAGTGTATTTAAATGTTAATACGACTCTATATATCTAGGACTATTTTTAATTGTACATAACCTTAGTGTTAGTTTTTATTCTATATTTTTATCTGAAAAATGAAAAAAAAACTTCATTTTTTTTCTGACCTGTCCAAAAATTAGCTCTCAGCCAAAAGAGTTAGTAAATTTTAGGGCTCATCACGTGACTATTTTGGTCACGTGACCAATATATCTATATTCTCATCCGTTTATTTATTTTCTTACAGATAACTAACTACAAACAAAAATAAAAAATGGATCACTCCATTGTAACCATTGTAACAGATTTCGAATTGGAAGATGACATGTCGGATGCTGGGTTGGATGTAATGTCGTGTGGGAAGTGTTGTGGTGTGGCTTTTATGGTGTCAATGTACTTGTGTGTTTTGTTGCTGTCTGTGTTTTTGTTGGTTTGGCATTTCTTGTGAAGTTGTTCAATGTTTTGGTTGGAAATTTTATTAACGTTTATATTTTTGTACATTTCGATAACGTATATATTTTTGTATTGTAAATAGTTTTTGTATATGTTTCAGGAACATATTCTCTAAATTCATTGAATTTTGCATTTAATTTCAATTTGAAAGTGTCAAAAAACACGCTCTCAGCCAAAAGACTTAGTAATTTTTAGAATGGTCACATGACTTTCGAAAAGTGTCAAAAACATGCTCTCAGCCAAAAGACTTAGTAAAATGTAGAGAAAACGAAAGTGAAAGTGATCACATGACTTCTGTTTAACACAATATTTCTATATTTTGCTCTACTTTTTAGATAAACAATTCAAAATAAATAATGGAAAATGCTGTAGTTGTACATATAGACTATAGAAACAATGTTGATGATGTGACGTCCTGTTGGTGGTGGTGGTTGTTCCTGTTTGTGCTGTGTTTGGTGGTATGTTTTGTTGTGTTATGTTTTGTTGTGTTTTGTTTTTTTTCCTGATTGTTGAAATGTTGGTATTTGTTGTTGGTATTTGTTATTTATTTTATAGGTTATGTCTTAGACACTTTTTAAAGTATATTTTTCAATAGTTTTGTATGTTTTGTAAATATCTATATAGGAAGAACTCTAAAGTCATCTGAAATTGATGTTTTCAAGTTTTCTATTTGACAAAAAAACCACGCTCTCAGCCAAAAGGCTTAGTAAAATGTAGAGAAAACGAAAGTGAAAGTGATCACGTGATTTTCTTCTAACTCCTGTATTTCTATATTATTTTTATTTTACAGATAATTAATAAAAACTACATACCATGCTGTGTACATTACAGGCCACCTAAATATGTCTGATCCTGTGGTCTTGTTTATTCCTCCTGCTCCTCGTTTCCTTCCTCCTGTTCCTGATGCTCTGCCTCCCGTTCCTGCTGTTGTTCCTGCTGTTGTCCTGCCTGATATTCTTCTAGATGTTCCTGCTTTTCTTCCTCCTCCTATTCCTGATGTTGTTCCTGTTCCTGATGTTGTTCCTGTTGTCGTTCCTGTTGTTGTTCCAGTTGTTGATAATGAAAATGTGCAATTTCGTCCTCCTTCCTCTCCTTGTAAGTGTCCTGATTGTCTTTGTAACTTTTTAATTGTTTTAGTTAGTGTTGTGATTTTGATTGGTCTTTTTTTCAGCAGTACTTCATTTTTCGTAACTGTTTCTTTATGTAGTGTTTTGTAATTGTACAGTTTATTTATGTCATATTTAATGTATGTTAAATCTTTATTTTTAACTGTAAATAGCTTAGTTTTTTATTTCATATGCATTCTTTTATCAGATTTTATAGACTTTACGTAAAAACGAAAACGAAAGTGAAATAATTCAATGTCAAAAAATGGCCTATCAGTGAAAAGACTTATTAAATTTTAGAATGGTCACGTGACCTTTTTTAATCACGTGACCTCTTTTGAACACTGTTTTTTTCTCCTTTTTCTTACTTTCTAGATCTTTCGACAAACAACAACAACACGAACAAAACCTCCTGTTAGGTAGTTTAAGCTGAGTTCAATTCTCAGCCAGGGGAAATGCTAAGTGCACTCGTTTATCAATGAAAGGACAAAGACAACATATTTAAAGGTATTTTTTCGAGATTGAAACGTCAAAAAATGGGCTCTCAGCCAAAAGACTTAGTAATTTTTAGAATGGTCACGTGACTATTTTGGTCACGTGACTTGTTAAGACACTGTAAAATGCCTCTTTTTGTATAAAAATTTTGTATAAAAGTCTTTTCATGTTTAAGGATGAGGCACGGTAGTCAATGATATTCCACCTTTCGACAGGGTTGCATGTGACAAGATTGGTCAGGTGAAAAGGAAAAGGATTCAACAGACGACCGACATCGAAAAAAAAACACAAGCCCTGTCCACTCCTCACCATATGATATTCTCCTAGATTCTCCATAGAAGAAATCAAGCCAATGCCCAAATCACCACAGCGTTCACCACCACCACCATCACTGATGCCACCTACCACACACAACATCACTATAGCAGCTACCTTATGATTGTGTGCAGTTAACACAATACAAATGCTGGTGCAATTTCCACAGCCACCAACATTAATGCAGCCACCACCACATCAACAATATCTTAACCTTCCCGTGAAGCCAAAGCCTGCAGAACCTCATCTTTTCATGCCGCCAAAACCAATGCAAAATTTTATCATCCATCCATCTGAACAAGGACCATCACCAACAGAACAAAAAGAAAAACCAATTTCTTTGCCAAAGTCCACCTACTATCTCTACCTGTCTAAAAGCAAAGATCCAGAAACAGCAAAGGCTCGGAAACCCTACTCTTCCAGGAAATGCAACAAGTGACGGCAGGACATGACCGCTATTATGGTTACAAATATTGTCCTGATGAGCCTGGCTGGGGCCTTGTCACGTGAGCAGTGGGAGGAGAATGTGAAGAAACTTATGAAAAAGAAAAAACAATCAAAGCAAGCCTAAATGTAGAAAAA
This sequence comes from Clytia hemisphaerica, assembly GCF_902728285.1. Classification (NCBI taxonomy): domain Eukaryota; kingdom Metazoa; phylum Cnidaria; class Hydrozoa; order Leptothecata; family Clytiidae; genus Clytia; species Clytia hemisphaerica. Next base: position 1,162,538 of record NW_027103430.1, on the reverse strand, counting down.
TGGTCCAGTCAAGCTAAAATGTAAAACAATTGGCGTGATTATTTTTCTTTTCAATAAGTTTTTTCAAAACGTTAGGAATCTTATCTTATCGAAATCGAAAGTGGTTTGAAAAGTTTATCCTTTTGTTGATTTTGCATTCTTATGTTGATAGTGATGTATATTTAGTTAGGGTACTTTATCTTTAACTTTATAAATGTACATAGTTTCAGCTTTTATTTTGGGCATAGTCCAAATCGAAAGTGGACTGCAAACTGTTAAAAAATGTGCTCTCAGTGAAAAGACTAAATTTTTAATCTCTTGAAAACGAAAGTGATCACGTGACCTATTTAAAGAAGAACATTTCCTTCTTTTGTTTAACATTCTTATGCATTATCATTCTTTTGTTTTACCATTCTTATGTTCGTAGTATATAGTACATAGATATATCTAACTAGGATATTTTATCTTGAGATTTTTATGTACATAACTTAGCTTGTACATGGTTTATGAAAAACATGAAAAATGTCCTTTCTGTTCTTTTCTTCACCCTCAAAAAATGACCTCTCATTCAAAAGACTTAATTAAGTAATTAAGTAAGTAAGTAATAAGTAACTTAATTAAGTAATTAAGTAACGTTTTTGCTTACGTTAATTTGTAATTTCCCGCGAACTTGTAATTTCCCACAAAAGTGAAATTTTCATCGTTTGGAAATTCATCACCTATTTCGACTTTCATACTAACTTCAAAGGCTTAAGTAAATGGAATACTATCCAATTAAAACTCGATTCGCGTTTCTATGATTTTTTTGAGAGCTCTTTTTAAAATTTCAGATTGATTTCCAGTGTTAAATTGAAGCCTTTCAGAATTTTTAGAATTTCAATCCAAACCATGAGATTAACCAGGAATCCCATGCTTAGTTTCGTGAAATTCTGGATAAATTACCCTCGGTCAAATTTCGAAATGTTTTAAATTTCCCTCGTTGCACTCAGAAAATTTCAAAATTTACCTCGGAAAATTTATCCCGAATTTCCCTTATAACCATGAGATTATTATAGTGAGGTCTGTTAGCACAAAAATACTTCAGATGGTGATTAAAGCATGAAATTTGGCACAGATGATCCTTAGAGGGTCTAAAACTTAATTTTAAACAGTAACACCAAATTTTGCCACCTGGCCACCTGCCAGATGACGTCATCAGGTGGCTTAGCAAAAATTTATTTTTTTGAAAATATTTAAAATCTGATGGTATCAGCGGAAAGAGCATGAAATGCTGATGAAAATTGAGGTATAAAACATGCCTTCAAAATCTTCCTATCAAAAGTTATGAAGGTTTAAAGTTTTGTGATGACGTCATCATAAGCCTTTCCAGGCAAAACCTAAAATCCCGTAATAACGGAACTAGTTGACCAAATTTACTGTTTTATACATGAATCCATGTCAAAATTTGAAGTTCCATCTGATGCTTGGGTCCAAACAGCATAGGAAGGCTTAAAACATCCAAAAAAATTAGTTCGTTGTATACTGTGCTCCTGAAGGGAGAACGCTGCGTTGATTTGCCTTGTAAAGCTCAAAATCTAAGTTTTAGTATTCTGTAGGATTTAAAGCTTTTAATTCAATTTGAACATCGGAATCGGAAAAAGCAATGAATTTTGATATGAATTCATGTATAAAACATGAAATTTGGTCAATTTGTACCAAAATTACGAGGTTTTTAAGTTTTGCCTGGAAAGGCTTATGATGACGTCATCAAAAAACTTTCAACCTCCATAACTTTTGATAGGAAGATTTTCAAGGCATGTTTTATACCTCAATTTTTATCAGCATTTCATGCTCTTTCCGCTGGAACCATCAGATTTTAAATATTTTCAAAAAAATAATTTTTTGCCCAGCCACCTGATGACGTCATCTGGCAGGTGGCCAGGTGGCAAAATTTGGTGTTACTGTTTAAAATTAAGTTTTAGACCCTCTAAGGATCATCTGTGCCAAATTTCATGCTTTAATCACCATCTGAAGTATTCTTACGTTTTTATGTGCTAACAGACCTCACTATTAGTACTAATTTTCAAAATGATCATGTGACTTATTTTGGAGAAATCTTCTTCTTACCATATATTTTAAGTTCGTTTCTTTTTTTCTACAGATTATAACTAACAAATTAAAAATATTTCAAACCAACAGTTACAATGGATCATTTTCGAAGATTAAGAACAACTTGAAAACACATTGTTAGATGTAATGTCCTGCAAGAAATACTGTTACGTTTTGTTTGTACTTTTCATTGTCATTTCACTGGTTTTTTAATATGGTATTTGTCGTGAGTGGTTTGCTCAGTCTGGTTAGATGTTGCTTTGTTGGTATTTCTGATGTTTTTTATATTTTCATAGCTTTTTAACAACCTATAAGGTATATTCTTGTATATTCTTGTATATATTGTTTTTATTCAACAGGAAGATATCCTCTAAAATCACTGACATTTAATTGAGTTTTTGAAAGTCAGTCACTTAGTAATTTTCATAATGGTCACGTGACTTATTTTGGAGAAATCTACTTCCGACCATATGTTTCACAGAAACAGAAAAGGGCTACAATGGCGTCCTATCAAGTTGATCTTAAAAAGTATGGAGGAAAAAAACGGATAATGCAAAATCTGCATAAGCTGAAACGATTCAACAAAATTGGTGGCTTTAGCATTACAGACGACTTCACCGTCAACGAAAGAAAAATTATTAAAGATATGTGCCAAAAGGCAAAGAACATGAATGTAGAAAATGAAGATTTCGTTGGCATGTAAGAGGAAGCCCTAGAACACACCTTCGAAAACCTAGGACAAAGACCAAAACAACGTCTTCTCAGTCCATATCTTCTGCCGACTGGACGACAGATGAAGAATTAGACAATATTTATAGATCTAAATTATGTTGTAGAGGTCGATAGACCTGTGAAATATAATTCTATGAATAATGTGCTTAAAAAATATCGATTTTGGCCAGTTTTGGCCAAAACACGCCAAGCAACCAAAATTTAATATCTAAACACACATATTCTTCAAAAGTAACCCTTCATGAGCAAAAAACATCTATCTCATAAAAAAAATGAGTAATTTGACTAAGGACATTGATGTATGCTTATTAATAGTGATTCTTATAAATGAACATGCGTTTTTTGAGCCGACAAAATTTTTTTGCCAAAAATCTGCTTGGGCCATCTTTTACCTATGATACCTAACCTGAGATCAGATTGTGATTGTTTTCTGCACACTACGCTGAAGCTCTAAAGGGATGTGTGAAAACAAACAATCTAACTAATATGCAATCTCGAAATTGAGAGGACCGCGTTTGTCTAAAAGGGCTGGGAATGACAGCAAAGTTGCGTGATTGTGTTTATGAATAGGGCGCTGTATCAGTTTTTATTTTCCGGCGCACAACAAGATTCTTGTTGTAGAATTTTCCGCGGGAGAACTATTTATAAAAATCAGATTTCTAGAAAATCAGGATTTCGTCCCCACAGTGCAAAATTTTTCAATCTGGATTGTGTATAGTTCATGTCGAAAATACGATACACAACATTGTGGGGACAATTTTTTCTTAGCACCAAAACGAGGCTAGCAGATAGGTTTTAAGGCTTTTTAATGTTATTTACACTCAGGGGAAATGTAGGGGAAATACTCGCATGCGTCTCCACAGTGTAGGTCGGACAACAAATACAAAGAAACAAAAAAGGGGTTAAACAACAGACAAAACAAACAAGCTCAAAGAGACGAGAACAAGACAAACGACAAAAGACAAGTATCAAAAAACACAAATTTTCAAAAAGTAGGCCCAGAAATGCCGTGCAGCCGTCCGCACGGGAAAGAACGAAAAAGAAAATAGGATAGGATAGTAAAATATTGTTAAATCAGTGAAAGGTTTCGCGTGATATTCTTCTTCGCATAGACATATGAACAGTAAGAAAGACTCACAATGGCTATTTTCTTTTGTTCTAGCCGTTCATGTTGAACTGGTGTTACATTCATAAAAAAATTATTTCTCTTTTGTTAAAATTTTGTGACGTAACCATACCATTGTTTTCGAAAGGGGAGATAATTATGCGTGAAAGTATGAATAAATCTTCTTCCATAAATTTGTTATTTTTGTGTTTGTAGAAAAATATTTCAGTCAGACAGAAGGCTTTTTGTCGATTTATGGTAAAAATCAGGAAGCATAACATATAGAAAACTTCCAAAAAACTCTTGCAAAATTGAATTTATGAAGCAAAAGTTTTAAGTTTGTTCTCGATGGTTTACTTGGTTTTACCCGTAACTCATTGATTTATATTGCAATTTTATGTTTAATTGAGTGTATTCAGAACATTTAATTTTATTGATTAAAACCTCCCAATTACTTACTTAATTTCCATGTTAACAAAAAAGGCTACAAGCCCGGTAGATTGATTGATAAAAAAAGTTGCATTCACAAAATATCACTAATTATTTAGAAAAAAATAAAGAAAAAAATTACTGACGAAAAATACTGTAACTTTGGATAGCCAAATGGCTAAACATTCAAATTTGGAGGGAAGGTACCTTTTATCATGGTTAACAATATATCCTATAGCCTCTTTGTAGCTCTTTGTAGTTAAGAAGATATGTGCTGGAGAATACGAAATACCTCGAAAACTTCAAGTATGAATATCTCCTCTTGTAATCAGTGAAAACTCCCAATTCTTTCTCCCAGTGAAAACAGAGGAAACCCTTGACAGATAAGTAATTGTGGATGCCCTTCATAACGAACGATGCCCTTCATTAGGAAAGACACTCATCACTAAATTTAAACCATCAGCGAAAGTCAAAGAGATGTTTGGGATGGAATATCTACGTCAACAGAACTTTGACGTGGAAAAAGTGGCCAAAGAAGTCGACAATGAATTCGATTCTGGTATTGAATCTGAAGGGTTGACCATGGGAAGCTACGACAGTGAAGACAGTGTTGATTTTGTTTGTGTAAACCAAGAGCTGAAGGAAACCACATCAAAGAATCGTATCATGGAAGCAATCTTTGTCAAGCTCTGTAACAGACACACATCTTCAACGACAACGACAACCTCAGAGCTTGGTAAAAAGAAGCAACAATTTTCATCAAGGTTGAAGCTGGTTCTTGAAGACTATCAACACATCCGTGCCCGAGTCTTCAACACTGTTGCAATCAAGGAAAAAACTTCTCTAACCTTGCTTACTGTGAACAAAAGTTTCCTTTCAAAATATACCAAGTTGTCAACAGTACTCAAATTGCAAAAAACTTGGTAAAAATCGAAAAAAAATTGATAAAATTGCCATTCTCTGTCAATTTACCTACTAATTGACAATTGAATTGAGGTAGAAGCACTGGTATAACATTTATTAGGTTGTCTGTTCACTAATTTGATACCTGGGGGTACTTCAAAGGTAACTTGGTACATACCTCTGATAAACCCAAGATATCAAATCATTGAATAAGTGTCTTATATATGTTTTTGTATATCAGGGTTTAGATGCAATTGGTTTGTTTTGGTCCTAATCCGGACTCTTGATTTAGCCTCACTTTCATGCCCCTTTCAAGGCCTCAGATTTTCCACATGGGCCTTTTTCAGTTCTTCAGTTCTTCAGTGCAGACTGCTGTTTTTTGCTCCGCCTCCCTCCCCAGCATCTTGGTGGAAGCTTTCCTAGGTCCGATTTTATTTAATGCTTAGGACACCGAATATATTGATATTTTTCTTAGATTTTCTTTATGTGAACCGTTTCTTTTATGATCTTTACTATGTATTTGCCATACTGTGCTCCTGTAATCATTTGTTTTATTTTCCTAGTTTATATTCCTGTACATATTTTGTCTGTGCCGTTTTCACAGTGTTTATTCCGTCAAGAACTGAAAATACCATGTAGACATATCTGTGTGCTTTCTACCTATCCTTGCCTATAGCCTTTTGTGTTTAAACTATAAAATTTGATGTTATGAAGTGCTTCTACTCCAGTTTAAGAAGCAAAAAGTATGCGAAATTGACAGAAAATTGTACATACCAAAATACCAAAATTATTATTGAATTTACTTTATTTTTGCAATTTTAGTGTTATTTACAGCTTGGTGCATATCTTTAAAGTACCCAAGGCATCAAATTATTGAATTGAGTACTCAATACAATGTTCTACAGTGTTTTTAATTCAATTCAATCTCAAAAAGTAGGTAAAAATGGGCAGAAAATGGTATATTACAGCAATTTTATCGATTTTACCAAGTTTTTCGCTATTTTAGTATTATTTTAATATTATTGACAACTTGGTGCATACATTGATGTAATCCAGACATCAAATTAGTCAGTAGATTAAGCAGTGGAATGTTTTTCAGTGTTTAAACTCGAATTTCATTGTCAAAAAGTAGGTAAAATGGGCAGAAAATGATAAATATCGATCGGTTCATACCAGTACCAGACCCCAATACTTTCCAGAAGTTAATAAAGTCACCAATGGTCATATTGGAACCGTTTTGATGTAACAAATCGACATTTTACTTTCAAAATCAACTTGTCCACGAAAAATCGTTATTATACCCCCCCTGTACTTCGTTTCGTTTCTGGAATAAAGAATACATTTAATGAATTAAGGGGGAGGGGGTACGATTGCGCGTAATTTTAATACTGCGAAATCATGTTTGTAGTTGATCCTTTATATGGAAAATACAATTAGGGGAAAAAATAAGGTTAAAGTGGTATCCAATCTGAAGCTTTTTAGAGTTCGGGGAGAAAGAAGGAAAAGTATTTTGTCACGTGGTGGTGTCTTTTAGACTAAACAGTTCATTTCAATCGTTTTCTTTTCAGCTATTTTCCAACATATCAAAGAGCCTCAAGACACACGAGGCTCGCACTATGGATGAGCTAGTCAGCGTTGTCAACGAGACATTTAAAACAAATTCAATAATAAGTGAGGTGGAGTACGTGGATGACTTCGCAACAATGTTGAAGGACCATATGTACGTACCCAGCAACCATAGCAAGCCACATGCCTTCAAGTTTGAGAAGAACGCTTCAGGAAAAGTTATCATGGAGTATAAAGAGTGGTCCGCATCTGGCAAATGGATAAATGTTGGTGAAATCTTGGACACGGATAGTGTCGGACACCAAAATTTGCTAAGAAAGACTTGAAAGAATGTAGAACCCTGATTTTTAATAAACATTCCACAAAACATTTATCCCCTGAGGAGTTGGATCGCTGGGATACCTTTCTGGAAGGTCTAGAAACAAAAGAAAACCTCTGGAAGGGAAGTGATTGTACGTTAACGAAGTGTAAACCGTCAATCCTCAAGTTAGGAAAGCAAACGAAAAGAAAACGAGACAATGATGTGAGAGAGGAGTATGATTATATTGTAAGGGAACAAAGTCAACCAATGAAAAAGGTATAATTCATTTAATAAATGATTCCACTTCTTTTTTCACCTCCTATATTTTTACAAATGAAATTCATTTTTGAAAACGCATTATGATTGCAGCTTTTTTATGTAATTAGCACGAGTTTCAATGTTTTTGTTTTTTCTATTCCATAAGATTCGTTTAAATAAGTCCAAAAACATCTAGATTGTTTTGGGTCGCTAATAAGCGCTAAAATTTGTCTCGGTAAAATCTCTCCAATTAAAGTAATGACAAGTAATGAGTAATGACTATTTTTTCAGGTCACGAGGCAGAAGAAAACTACCACTCAGAAACCCCCAAAAACTCAAAAGAAGAAAGCAAAGCAGACCAAGAAATAAAATAACTAAATTTTATAAACATATAGTCATTTTTTAGTTGCCTGGTGACTGCTATTCAAAAAGACAAAAATTGCCAGTACAAAAACAACAAATAAGATCAAATTGGAAATTAAAGTTGTGTGCTCTACTGATACCTTTTGTTTCTTTTTATCTTTTCATATTCATTTTTTCATAAATTTATCCGAAGATGGCGTGAGCAATTAGTTTCTACCACCATATCAACATTTCATCTTTATGGCCTATTTTCTACTTTAATATTTTAATGACAGGTCCTATATTATATTGTAAGTGTTTTTATTTTTATTTTTATTTTAACTTTTTAGTCAATCTTTAAACACGTATTCGTTGTATCTAGTAAATTTTTTAAAAAGACAATTCATAAAAATAATCCGAAAAATATTAAGATTTTTTTGGTTCGTCTATTAATAGCGCTAAAATTAATCTCGCTGAAATTTTTCTGATTAAAGTATCTATTACTATAAATGTAAGTGAATTTTCGCCATGTTAAGTTGTGAAATATAAAATATATTTGAAAATTGGATAAAAAGCTTTTCGGTTTACGCCATCATCAGTTATCATACAAGTAAAAAGAAAGCAACAAATTTATTGAAAAAATTGGGGAATAAAAATATGAGTAATTAAAAGCAATAAAAATGACGATAAAATATATTACAGTATAGGGAATTATTAAAAGCTTTAAATATCATTAAGTATCACGTGACTCCGTTTCTCAATACAAAATATGATGATTTTATTCCCATCCCCACTGAATTTTCTGGCTTGAAAACAAAAGAATTGAAATCTCCAGTCATAAAAACATAGGAATATCAATCCCCATTGAGTTTCAGTTCGTTATTTATATCCCCTCTGGCTGAAAAAATCCTACCGGGTCTGTTAGAAGGGGGTATATTAGAACATTCTAGTTTTTTGCCTGCCATAAATCATGCAACTACGAGTTTTTCAAAACGAGAAATCATAAGACGAAAGTCATAGAATTTTCGCACATTTTACCCATGATTAACCAAAGTGTGCTGAATACACGTTTTTTTTAAAAACAGTTAAACAACGTTTTTTTGTGTTTCCCAGACGAAATTATTTTTCAAATGTACACTGTCGTAGGACAAACACATTTTATATCGCTAATAACAAACAGACATTTTGACATTAATCGAGGTTGTACTCTATATATTTTAGGGGATCATAGATTCTTTGCTACAACCTTTTTTTTCGGGTTCATCTTTTTCCTAGGTGATTCCTTTTTCTATACGGGCAAGCGAGATGACGAAGCTTTCCCTAGGAATTCCACACTGATAGGCCCCCGGGGAAGCATTTTAGTTACTGCAAGTCGTTTCTTAGTTTGTGAAATAAATAAATAAAAACGAAATTTTTAATGTTTTTAAAGTGTATAGAAAAAAAGACATGTCAGCTGAATATTTTAATGCGTGCGGTTTTACAAAAGGTAAGTGGTTACACTTTCTTATAGGAACCATTTTATAATAAGAATACGAGGCTCGAATTAAGGCCTGAGAACAATCGTCTCAGCTGAAACTTACTGGTGTTTGTGAAAAAAACCATGCAGTATTAGAGACCAGTGCCAAGTCTTCCATTACTAAATGGGGAACTGAAAATGAAAGGTTTGATATTTTCTTAAATCTAGAGATGCTCATCAACTGGAAGGCAGTCCATCTACTTCCAGTCCTGTTACCCCCGAGATCAAAAGACCAACGTCAAGACTACGTCAATAAGCTTTCCGGTATTAGAAAAAATAATAGAAATAGTAATAGAAAAATTTGATAAAAAAAGTGAAAACTAAAAATTTAATTTTATTCATTGTTTGACGTTTCGGTGTCTTCTTTGCACCATGATCACAAGTATAGTAAAAAAAATTCAAAACGAATTTCAATTTAGTAATAGAAAAGAAAACTGACAATGGGGGATAAACGATTTTTGATACACCCCTACAGCCACTGGAAAAATAGGGCCAAAAATCATCTCTAGTGTAATCGCGGTGGAGGAGTTCTGATAACCTTGAAATTAAAATGCTGCAAAATGAGTTTTCAAAGGAGTTTCCACTCCTATAAGGTATTCACTAGTCAATAAAGATGATATCAGGATAGAATATAAGGCTATAAAAAAATAGCTTGAATATCAAATTTAGGTTTAAAATCTTAAAAATTAAATACAATAGAAGGCTTGAGCCAACTTATGTGTTCTTTTAAAAAACGTGTACTTTCCCCGGACATTTAAAGTTTGTACAAAGATTTATTTTCTAGCCATACTAACACGGTTCACTGGAAATCCGACACCAACAACGAATACTATGAGCAAAAGGGTAAATTAAATTTCAAATTACATTTAATGTATTCTAGATCCTACCCTGTATCTAGCACAGATTGCCGCAATTCGCGTGGTTTTATCAAAAGGATAAACATTTTTAACGGAAAAGGTCAAAATTCTGTACACGTCTAAACAGTTGATATATCTTGTTGATAGTTTTGAAAGTTCATGCTCAAAATATTTCTTGTTTGTTATCGTCTGAAACATTTCGTCAATCAATACTCTCTTTTTTCAGTTTTCATGATAAATTATCATTTGCAGTTTGGTTGGCCTTTCCAGGCTCGCCCACCATTGCTCCCACCCCATCGTCACCTACCTTATCCTCTACCACCATATTAACTCATACACCTTTATAAATAATTATAATAATATAGGCATTTTAATTCTAAAATACCACTTTTATTAATTTTTGAAAAAAGAAAGTATTATCTAACTTCTGAACGAATATTTACCGACTCCAGTTTATCAATCAATTGATAAATCAAACACCCTCGACTATAGCAGCAAACTCTATTGATACTCCCGTTGACACTTCTGATGGACGCGTGGCTGGATATAAGTAATTTCCTCTATTTCCCAGAGACCCAATCTACAGCGCGGTTCATTTGGGCCCTAAAGTCGAGTATGTCAAATAACCTAGTTAATCACGTCGTAGACATTTGGACTTCGATTTTCGGTATAACTGAAAGCAAGGGTGAAAACAAGGAGAAACGTTTCTTTAGTATTTTTTTACTCACCCTTGAATTCGAAATTATTATTCTTATTACCCCGACCGACAGACCCATATTCATTTTACCATCTGCCCGTAGAACAATAGATTAAATTGGTCTCGCCTTAAGGGAAATATTTATTTTGAAAAAAAGAGAAAATGACCTTGTTAACAAAATAATCCTGAGCTAACAATCTAAATTGCTTTGGCCCAATTTTTGACTTAAGCTTAAAAGCAAAAGAAATTGATATCGGATAACGATTCTTTTAGGCATATTAATTTAGGACGATGGAAATTATTAGAATACCATCTGATTAGCCCTTTTTATAAGAAACAGTTAACTTGAGTTGAGCCTCAAATTGTTCTTATTCTCTTCCTACTTTTTGATGGGCAAAAAGAATTTTTAAGCAATAAATTTTCTAACTAAAGATAACTATATTAGCCTATTTCATAGGACTCGTGCATTATATTGCTACATGTGTTATTTCTATTCAATTCTGGTGAAATTTCCCTCAACTCGACTGGGAATTTAAAAACTGCTCTCTATTGTTACATCCCTGTCTCTGTTTCTGGGGTGACTCTTTGAAATTCTTTATTTTTCAACTGGGGTGGGAGAGAATATCCGATTTTCTGCTGGGGTGACAATTTCTCCACTGGAGAAAAAAACGGGCCTTTTTGAAAAATGTTTCCACAGGGGTGATCAGTGAGGTGGATCTCATCAGTGGTGTAAAAAAAATCAAAATCTTTCTTACCAAGCTATACGCTACACTATTACAAAAGTGTTACAAAATGCTAATAATATGGCAATATTTTTGTTCTGCTGTGCAATGCTGGACGAAAGGTCCGTAGACTTTTAGAAATAAGTTTTTTCATTCTTCAAAGTTGATGTAAATAAGTTCAGCTATTGCTACCTTAAGTAAACAAACCACTTTCAAAAGAAACGGGCAGGGTTAATGGGAAAGTTATACTGTGTTACCGGTGATTTTCTGCTTTTTGCAAAAGTCTACAGTACAACCTTGTTGTCTATCGGATGCTTCACAGACTATCACACATTGGTTATGTTTGGAACCATTTATTGAATAGAAGGGGTTCAAACTGAAATAGATACAAATAAGTTTATAAATAACTGGAAAATAAAAAAAATTGAGTAAGTATGAACGAAATCTAAGTCTATGTATAAGTTGAGTCTAAATTGAGTTGAAAAAATATATAAGTCTGAATTCATGAAAAATATCTAAGTCCAAAAGTTTGAAAAAAAGAGTCCAAATATCTGAAAACATGTCCCTAACCTAGGCTAACCTATAGTTCATTCAAGTTTGCACAATGCAAACAAAGAAACAAAAAGAGAGAAAACATGAAAAACAACGTACCAGAGTGGCCAGAAGTGACAGCTGGAAGCTGACCAAGATAGCTGAATGTCCAAACGTAAAAAAAGTCTGAATGTGCAAAATTGAATTGACAATTGAAAATTGAGTTATTATTTGAAAGTTGAAATAAATTTGTCTTGATCCAACATCATGTCTTGACTATTCAAGGACTTATGAGTGAATGAACTGAGTAAGAAGTGATCCTATATTTATATAAAAATATTGATGATGTCATCATAAATGTACTTGAAATGGTTTGAAAATAATATATGTACAAGAAATGGTTTGGATCTAGCAAAATGGTAGCAAAAACGTAAACAAAAACTAGTCTGCAAAAATGTTAAATGAAAATGGTAGACAAAGTAACAAGAAATTTAAAAGTAAAATTATTCATTATTTTTGGTGCTTTTTAGCTCAAGTTTTTTAAATTTTTATCTGGTTATTCAACAAACCTTTTGACCAGGGTTAGGGTTTCTAGACTGATAGGCTTGAAGAGGGAACTAATTTTCACACAATTTAAAATCCCTCTGCCCTTTGGTCGTCAGTTTTACTTTCAACATTAAACGTAAGAAGTTAGTAATTCCAATTTGAGGTGAACTGTTGATTGACGTCAATGTTATCCCCTCCCCCAGTCGCAAACTTTCTTTCGCTTTAACACTATTCTCTTTATAAGAAATGAAAAGAGATATCATCCAAGCCGTAACCTTTTTTGCTTGGTGTTCTTATATTTCACCTATTCCTGTTTCTAATAATAGATGACGTGTGTTTACAGGGAAAATGACAAAGTAATTATAAAAAACGAGAGGGTCACTTTAAATAGAACATTACTGATAATTATCTCCTGTTTCCATGACGAAACAATTAAAAGGAAGTAGCTCGAAAGAGGAAAAAAAAAATATGTGGCGGTAGCTTCTTTGTTGTCAATTACGAGGACAATGGCTTTAAAGGGATCCGACATTCTTTTTCACACGTAAGCAATCTAGTTTTTATAAATATAAAAACTCGTTGTTACTAAAAGTGGTAACGGTAGGTAACGATAGGTAACGACAAGTAACGGTAGGTAACGACAGGTAACGATGAAGTAACGGTCGGTAACGGTGAAGTAACGCAAGTAACGATGGGTAACGAAAAAGTAACGAAGTAACGATGGAGAAAAAGCTGAAAATGGTGGCCCTGAGGTGTCGAACTATCAAAATTTGTAAATTTCTGCACCTGAGCTAATGGTGAGACCTAAAGACTCTGGTTAATCTATTCAAGAATTTTGGATATCTGATGATTGTACAGCAGGATCTGATCGTTCTGGTGAATATGACTGTGGAGATAATAAATCCAATCGTTTTTATTGTAAATTGGTGTTTCTGAATAACTTGAAAAATTTGACGACTTTGGTGAATCAGTGGTGCTAATCAATGCAATGATGGAATCGATTGTGCTGGTCAATACAATGATGGAAACAATGGTGCTGGTCAATGCAACGATGGAAACAATGGTGCTGGTCAATGCAATGATGAAATCAATGGTGTTGGTCAATGCAATGATGAAATAAATGGTGCTGGTCAATGCAATGATGGAATCATTGGTGCTGGTCAATATAATGATGGAATCAATGGTGTTGGTCAATGCAATGATGAAATAAATGGTGCTGGTCAATGAAATGATGGAATCATTGGTGCTGGTCAATTTAATGATGGAATCAATGGTGTTGGTCAATGCAATGATGGAATCATTGGTGCTGGTCAATGCAATGATGGAATCAATGGTGCTGGTCCATGCAATGATGAAATCAATGTTGCTGGTCGATACAGTGATGGAATCAATGGTTCTGGTGAATGCAATGATGAAATCAATGGTGCTGGTCGATACAGTGATGGAATCAATGGTGCTGGTCAACGCAATTGTGAAATCAATGGTGCTGGTCAATGCAATGATGGAATCAATGGTTCTGGTGAATTCAATGGTGGAATCGATGGTGGTGTACTGGTGTACACCCAATGGTACTGTTGTGCAGGGGAATGCAAGTTTGGGATTGTGCATTTTTTGTAAGCATCGTCTTTATAAGAAATCCATCGATAATTTTCAATTGAAGGGGTATTGACTTTCGGCGATGGGTTCTTTCAAAGCAAGTTAGTGATTGTACAGAATGTGAACATTTTTATTTTTCTTATAGGCATCATCTTTATAAGAATACAATCCATAACTTTTAATTCAAGGGGTATTGACTTTCGGCGATTGAGTCATTCAAAGCAACTTGGGGTTTGTGCAAATGTCATTATTTTCTTATTTTATCTCGACTTGGCGATGTTCATTCAAAGCAAGTTAGGGATTGTGCAAAATGTGAGCATATTTATTTTTCTTATAAGAATCATCTTTATAATAATACAATCCATAACTTTTAATTTAAGGGGTATTGACTTTCGGCAATCGGTTCATTCAAAGCAACTTGGGATTTGTGCAAAATGTGAGCATACTTATTTTTCTTATAAGCATCATCTTTATAAGAACACAATCCATAACTTTTAATTCAAGGGGTATTGACTTTCTGCGATTGGTTCATTCAAAGCAAGTTAGGGATTGTGCAAAATGTGAGCATATTTATTTTTCTTATAAGCATTATCTTTATAAGAATACAATCCATAACTTTTAATTTAAGGGGTATTGACTCTCGGCGATTGAGTCATTCAAAGCAACTCAGGGTTTGTGCAAAATGTAAGCATATTTATTTTTCTTATAAGCATCATCTTTATAAGAATACAATCCATAACTTTTAATTTAAGGGGTATTGACTTTCGGCGATCGGTTCATTCAAAGCAACTTGGGGTTTGTGCAAAATGTGAGCATATTTATTTTTCTTATAAGCATCATCTTTATAAAATTGAAATATTTAATCAGCTTATGACTAATCTCTTAACAATTTGATTGCCATTCACTGATTGCTCGTTTCTTAATTGATTCTTCTTCAATTGACATTGTAGCAGAATTTTAGGGTTCCATTCTGGAAATCAATTTAACAAAACAATATTACATTGAGGATAAGATGCGTTTTAAAATAAAAAGTACTTCTTCTCTTAATGTTCATAAATTCATTGAAAGTTAACCAGAAAATGCCAGTATTTGCCCTTTCCTTCGAGTTAAAAAATGTTTTTTTATTAAAAATGTCAGATTTCAAAAACGGCTCTTTTAACTTTTAAGAAAATAGGTGAATAAACTAAGGAAATTCAGGACATTTTGAGATTTTAAAAACATTCGAGCCTGAAAATCACGTCGTGAAATCACGAAAATTTACTGGTTCTTATAAAAAAGCGATGATGGTTCAAGAAAAATGCGTTGGTATTTTGGTGTTAGCGACCCCCATGAGACAATCATGATTCATGGGAAAAAGCATGCAGAAAAAATAATACAGCTTGGCTAGGTCAAAAGAAGTCTACCCTTAGTGTTATGTAACTTTCTTGACTATTGTAATATACACGATTGTAGAGCTCCACGTGCAGTACGATACAAAATATGCTTACAAGTTGTAAACAATCCTGATTAATCCTGTTTAGAAAGATCACATGTTTATGTGAAATGTTTTCCCAAGAAACGTACTTTCACACCTTTTAACACGAGGTAGCAGCTGTATCTTTTTATTTTACATTTTACATCGTATTGAGTATCAAAGAAAAAGATTTGTGTAAATTTGTAAATACACTCTAAATAAAGCAAAATTTGCCAAACGGAGGAGAGAAACGAAACCGAATAAAATTAAAATTAAAGTGCTATTCTTATTTGAAATCGTTGACTTTCTTTGAATGAACCAATCACCAAAATTTAAAACCTTCAAAGATTATGAATTGTAATCTTATGAAGACGATGCTTATAAGAAAAATAAATATGCTCACATTTTGCACAATCCCTAACTTGCTTTGAATGAACCAATCGCAGAAAGTCAATACCCCTTGAATTAAAAGTTATGGATTGTATTCTTATAAAGATGATGCTTATAAGAAAAATAAATATGCCAACATTTTGCACAAACCCAATGTTGTTTTGAATGAACCAATCGCGGAAAGTCAATGCCCCTTCAATTAAAAGTTATGGATTGTATTCTTATAAAGATGATGCTTATAAGAAAAATAAGTATGCTCACATTTTGCACAAACCCCAAGTTGCTTTGAATGTACCAATCGCCGAAAGTCAATACCCTTGAATCAAAAGTTATTGATTGTATTCTTATAAAGATGATGCTTATAAAAAAAAATATGCTCACATTTTGCACAATCCCTGATTCCATCATTGCATTGACCAGCACCATTGATTCCATCATTGCATTGACCAGCAAAATCGATTCCATCCATTGATTCCATTATTGCATGACCAGCCCAAATGTTGCAGACCAGCACATCGGTTCCATGCATTGACCATTGATTCATCCAGCATCCATCATTGCATTGACCAGCACATTGATTATCATTGACCAGCTTATCATTGCAGACCAGCACCATTGTTCCATCATTGTATTGACCAGCACAATCGATTCCATCATTGCATTGACCAGCACCATTGATTCCATCATTGCATTGATCAGCACAATCGGTTCCATCATTGCATTGACCAGCACCATTGATTCCATCATTGCATTGACCAGCTCCATTGATTCCATCATTGCATTGACCAGCACCATTGTTATTATCATTGCATTGACCAGCACCATTGTTTCCATCATTGTATTGACCAGCACAATCGATTCCATCATGGCATTGACCAGCACCATTGATTCCATCATTGCATTGACCAGCGCCATTGATCCATCATTGCATTGACCAGCACCATTGATTCCATCATTGCATTGACCAGCACCATTGATTCCATCATTGCATTGACCAGCACCATTGATTCCATCATCATTGACCAACCAGCCATCCATTGATTCATCATTGCATGACCAGCACCATTGATTCCATCATTGCATTGACCAGCACCATTGATTTCATCATTGCATTGACCAGCCACCATCGATTCCATCATTTGCATTGATTCCAGCACCATTGTTCCATTATTGCATTGACCAGCACCATTGATTCCATCATT
>NW_027103430.1:1128306-1135665 GCF_902728285.1 Clytia hemisphaerica | reverse complement strand
AGATTTTGCTGATGTTTGAAAGAAGAGAAATTGGTCGATAGTTTTTTGGTTCTAGAAGTGAGTCTTTATTATGTACAGGTATGATTTTTGCAGTTTTTAGACATTGAGGAAAGATACCTTCATCAGCTAGGCATTCATTAATGATTTTTGACAGCCTGACAGGTGAAGGCTTCTTCATAAAGACGAAAGGCATGTATAGTGTCAGGACCTGCAGGCGACCTGGTATAGCAACTCCAGAAGATTTTTCAAATTTTAATTTTTTTCTCAAAACCTATCCTATCTTGTAGAGCTTTGAAAAAGAAAGAAAATGAGGGGTCATAGGCCTCTAGAGGATAAGTGGTTGTAAAGATATTCAAATTTTAGTGTAAAAAAAATGACTAAAAATGTCAAAAAAAGGTTAGGAAAATCGGCAGGTCCAAAATGCATAAAACATAATGCATATTGCATAATGCATAATGCATAATATTTGAAAAATGTCAATTTTAGAGGCTATAATATAGAGAATTTGAAAGATAATACTTTCAACAAAAGAAATATACCATTTTCTACCAGAAAATAAAGGGTAGAAAGCTGTAAATTTGAATTTTGGATGATGAAGAAAATCCATGATCCACAGAAAATGCTTGTCGCCATTTTGATTTTCATAGTTGCATTTTACAGAACGTAGTATAGTGTAGAAAAAACACGAAAATATCTTCTCCGTATATTACTTTTCTAATTCGAAAACGTAAATTTTATAGCAAGATCTTTATTCTGGGTTTTCTCAGAGATCTTTTCGAACAATTGCTAATAAATTTCAATGGGTTTTCCTTCTTACAAAGCATTACCCATACAGTGAATGCTTTTTGTTATAAAAGCCAATATCCAGCCAATATAAATTAAAGAGCTTCATGTGAAAGCTAGATCAAAGAAAATAGACTTTGAATCTTTTTACAATCGAATGTTTATGTGTTTACCTTTTTTGAGAAAGAAGAAAGGGGAAACCTTTCTGATCTGTTGCATCTTCTTATTATTTATGCTGACGGAAAACCCTTTGTTGTTATGATTCGAATGTTTTCTCTTTCGTTTGAATTCGAAAAGTAAATATCATGTCTGGGGAAATCCCTCCGGAATCCCTCTAGAATTGAAATGTTTACTTAAAGAAACTCTTCTAAAGAGGTTTTCGCGGTTTTAGCCTCTACAAAGGAGAGTTTTAGAAAATATAAAATCGTTCTGTAAATTACACAATACTATTATGCATTATGCAATATGCATTATGTTTTATGCATTTTGTACCTGCCGTTAGGAAAATAGCTTGGAAAAATTCGAAAAATGTGTCAAAAAAGAAAAAAAAGCGGCTAGTTCGAAACACGGGTCACGGGTCCAGTGCTGCAAATAAGGAAATATAAGTTGGCCGGTAATTTTTACGAGCGTAGCGAGTAAATTTTGAGCAGGGGGTCTGGGGGGCGCTCTAAGCCCCCCAGCGGGGGGTCTAGGGGGCGGAGCCCCCTTAGAAAATTTTGGAGTCCGAAATGACCCTTACATTGGCTAAACACCTATTTTAATTTAAAATCTGTTCCTCTTTTATAGCGGTATTAAAGCATCTAGTTGGGTTGTAAAGCACTTTTTTATGCTGCTACTGCACACAAGTAGGGTAGTGTTTGTAACGAAGAAATTTAGATAGGTCAGCTATAGTATCATATAGTATACATATACTATAGTATAATAAAAATGTTCAGTTTGAAGAGAGGAAGATATGGAAAGATAAAATGAATGATGCACTCGTTAATATTCTATTTTCACCTGATAATTTTCTTTAAAAAAAAATTGTTACTTCCTCGTCATTTTCTACTTCCTGTTCTCCCTCGCTTTCACTACTTGTTTCGAATAAGGATGGCAACTGGAACTCCTTCCTTGGTGGTTTATTGGACTTACGTTTTCGGTATTTTTTTCGAGGCTTTTGATTCAATCGACGATCTTTGTCATTGTACCATTTACTCACTGCTTTTTCACAATACCGATCAATAAAGACTTTTAGTGTTGGCCCAGACACTTTAATCCGAAGCAGGGATGTTAAATTACTTTCTGTCAAAGAATTTCGCCAATCAGTTTTAACAATTCTCATTTGACTAAAAAATCTTTCAAGTGAGGCATTTGAAGATGGCGCGCAAAAACACAGCTCTGCAATCAAAAAAATATTGCTCCATCCACGGTCGTCTTTGTAAGGATTGAGGAACTGCCATACCTTGATGGGAGTGTGTATTTGGTGATTGAAATGTTTCATTGTGTACATGACTAAGCTGATGTACTCGTCAGTAACTTTTTCGAGTGAGATGTTGGGTGATGTCTTTTTAAGTATCTTTTCGAAGTGACCAAAGATATTCGATAAGCTCTCGATATTGTTCTTAAGCATGAAGTCAACTGATTCGATCGTAATAGTCATTTTTTCAGGCAAAATCCATTTGCGAGAATCTACAACGCGACAAACATCGTACAAAATAGCATCGCCAGCAATGGGAGTACCAGTTACATCGTCACCATCATTTTCGTCAGATAAAGCTGCAAACCTTTCTTTCAATGCTTCGAGTATTAGGTCGATATACTTTGTTGTATTATGTTTGATACTGTCGATCTCTCTTTTGTAATACTGAATAGTGATTGTCTTGATATTTATAAACCTGTTTTTCCTTTTTCATCTTGGTCTTCCTTTATGTTGGCAAAAACTTTTTGTAGGTTTGGTAGATTGAAAATAGTTTCAGGATTTTTCTCGAATCGCCTTTTCATAAGGAAATACGCCAGGAACATGTATCTAACTCATCAACTAATTCAATGATTCCAAAATTTCCTTTTGAGATTGAAGACTAAATTTCATGCTGGATTTAACAGATCAATAAATAGACCACATCGGAGTAAAACATTTGCCTCAGTTAACAGTCTCCTCTTTCCTTCTAAAGTTGCTTTATCCGTCTGTTTTGAGGTGTCAGCAATTACATTTTCAAAGTGCTGCAAATAAAGTCCGAATTTGTCAACCAATCCAGACATGCTGCGTAGTACATGGGCAATCCAACGTGTTCCAGTTGCCTTTGCTGGCTTGACACAATTATCAGCAAACTCGTACATTTCTTTCAATACTTTATGTAGCTTACGTAATTCTCTTAACTTTTTCGATGATTTCTGATAAAGGTAGAAAAGATTTGTCAAGCTTTTTTTAACAGGAGCTAGAACATCATCAAGACTATCCTTTAATGCTAATTCAAGTCTATGTGACAGACACCATACAAAAACAAGCCACTCAAGACCATCCTCTCGAAAATTTAGCTGCAAGTCCTGTTTTTAATACCACTATTTACACTGGCACCATCGCTGGCTAAAAAAACGATTTTATCCTTTAGTTCTGGCATTCCCACGTCATCAAAAGCCTTTGTGAGAGCACTTTTGATTCCTGCTGCGTCCTGACTGGGAAACATCTTTCAAAGCAATGAATGAAGAGTAGGCTCAAATTCAGTGAGGTCAACAAACATCAGGTACACACATTCCTTTTTCAATGACAGCAGAATCAGTACTTCCATCGCAAAATACAGAAATGAAGTTTGAATTTTTCAGTTTTTTCTTGACATCTTCCTCGAATATTGTCTCACTAATGACATTTACGAATTCTGTGCATTGTGTACGGTTTTTATAGGCAGTAACGTTGAATTTAATACATTTAACTCAGCCCATTCTACCCAATCTGTAAAATCAACGTAAGGTCTGCCTTTGTATGCATTCAAATATGCGATTTGGAATAGTTTTAAAAGTCCTTCTTTTTCAGTGTTGGACATCTTTTTTAACCCTTTGACAATTGGTGCACCCACTGGAGTGTTCTAAAAAGAAAAAAGGCCATTCATGACTACCTCGTGAAAAAGAAACACTTAGTTGGTGACAAGTTCACCAGGGCAAATCTTAAAACTCACTTAACTGGATACTGGGGGTAATGGTTGATTTCTTACCAGGGCTATAATGGCTGTTAAAATCCAAAATAATGATAGGTCGAATTTCAGTATAGTAGAACTTTACGGTAACTCTAATATGTAATTGATACAAAACTATTTTTACCTGAGTTACAGTTTTTCTGTAAACTGCTCCTGATGCTTTGCATCTTTCCTCTTCTTCAAGTTCTTTACTCTTGTCATGCTGTGTTGTCTTTTCATGTTCAGCTACAGCAGATTTTCTGTAATTCTTAGATCCTTTCACAAATGCTTCCGAATAATTTTTGCTCGATTCTATTGTCTTTTCCCATTTGACACAGAGTTTACATGTCATTCCCTGAGAATGGTTTACATTTAACCATGAAAAATCGTTTTTCCATTTTTGAAGAGTTTTTATTTTTGGAAAATTTTGAGATGCCATGTTCCTTTCTATTTTGGCTCTTTCTTTCGCAAGAGGTTTGTTTGAGTTCATAGGAGTAAAAAAATTCTCATTAACAACGCTCCACCGTATATAAAAAAATATATATAAAAGAATTTAAACAGCAGGTAGGAGGGAGAAAGAGGGAAAACAAATAAAAAGAAAATCTCTTCGAGAGGCGTCAAAGACTAACCAACAGATTCATACAAAAGTGATGTGCAAAAAGTGTGTTTATTGACGTCATAAATATCAGACGCAATCAAGTATTAAGAACTTTTTATAAGAAAGAACTTTTTTGTTATGAAAATAGCCAAGGTTGTAAATACGAAGGAACCAACTTTTTAGAGCAGTTCTTATAATTATAGTTTGGTAAGTATGAGGAACTAAAGAAATGTAATTAAAATGATTAAAAATTACGAAAGAAGCCTATAAATTTTAACCGGACAAAGTGAAAAAGTAGGCTTCAGAATGACCGGTAGAAACTACGAAATGACCGGTAATTACCGGTCACCGGCCGTTATTTGCAGCACTGGGGTCACGGGTTACGGGGCACGGGGTACGGTTCACGGGTCACGGGGCACGGGGCATACAATTTACAGACCGGAAAAAATATAACGATATCATGACGTATAATTCATAACACGTGTACTACATAACACATATAATAGTACTAATACTACTAGTATAGTATGTCTGAAACAATTGTATACGAATAGTATTATCATGAAAATTTTTAAATGATATGTCACCCACAAATTTTGACAAAATGATATTGAATGACAAAAATATTGTCAAAATCATGAAATATAAGACCTCTGAACCAATTTACAGCAAAATGTTTTTTCATACTCAATAGGATGCTAATCATGTGACTGGATATAGATTGACATGTTTTAAAACGATTAAATGCTGCAAGATAGTGGTTTTAGAGATATGGAGTATAATTACGTCATTTTTTATTAAAAATCAATGGTAGGTGGAAAATATTGACCCATTTATAAAATACTCATTTCTACGTTATTATCCATTAAAATAATTCATATTCGGGTGGATGGGATATATGAGATTGGTTTAACAATAGCCGTACTATCATTTTCTTGAGAAAGCTCGCTTTTCAGGCGATGGGAATTGTAATATGTATATTACTTACGTATAACCATATACATGCATCTAACACTAAAAGTGTATTATTGATAAGATACGCTTATTATGTAAATGTTGCGGTGTTTTCTGGTCTGCATTATACACGATGCAAACTTCGAAAGCACGTGGAAAGCACGTGGTTAGGTTTTAGCGTTTTAAATAGTCATACTCATAAGTGGATAAAATACCTCAAAATTGATTTTTTCGATAATTTTTAGTGTTTTTAAAACATTTTCTGTTTGAATTACTTTGATCTGAGCTGCCCCGTCACCCCGTGACCCGTACCCCGTGCCCCGTAACCCGTGACCCGTGTTTCGAACTAGCCGAAAAAAAAGAAATTTTCCAGTCATGCTTCTTCAATTTTGCATATCTCTTTTTCTAGAGTAGCTAGAGACCTGAAATTTGGAGGGAGAATTCTTTGATGGTGTTAGAATATTGTTATATAAAAATATTTGTAAAATATTTAGTATATTTATCAAATAATGAAGATATATCTTTTTTGAAAAAAGAAGACATGCATGTTTTATTTGTGTTTTGAAGAAAATTAGCTTGGAAAAGGTTGAAATGCGTCAAAAAAGTGGTAGGACCCATTTTCAAGGGGCCTCTGGAAATGGGGAACAAAAACTTATGATAAGAATAAGTTTTTCTGAAAGGAGAAACCCCAAATGAAAAGAAACCCATTTCGGCAGAAAAAAACTTTTTTTTTTGGGACATTCCCATGCAAAAGAAGTAAAAAAGTGAAAAAAACTACATGAAAATGAAAGAATTAGAATTAGCGATTGTGATTTTTGAATTCCTCACCCTTTTTCTGATAAACATACAAAGTTTCAGCCTTCAAACACATTTTCCTCCGTTTCCAGACACATTTATTCATCGAAAGTTGCAAAATGTTTTTCTCCCGTCGGCAAACAATTTTCAAAATGTTGCAAAACGTTCGGCATTTTACCAATTTGCCGTCTAGCCCGTGTCCACAGTGTTATATACCGCTGGAAAGCTACGATCACGGGCTTTCATTTACCAGTGGATACCCCTTAAAACCACATACCCCTTAAAACCCACAATGTTGCATTTTTGGCTTTCATAATTACCAGATTTAATTTTATGTGGTATGATTCACTTTTTTACAACGTCTCTTATAAATGCTCTTTCATAAAATACCAAATTTTAAGGATTTTAAAGATGCTAAAGTATCTTAAAATTCGAAGTTATTCAAAATTTTATAAATCCCTTCAAAAAATCATTTTTTTGGACCTAGAAATTACACTTGAATTTAAGGTCCAAAACCTACTTTTTAGATACCTATATTATGGTAGGATAAAAAAATCATTTTTATCTTCGTGAATAGACCCCAACGAAAATGACAGGCCCTTAAAATTCTACTTTAAAGCACTTTTATGGTGATGATCAAGAAAATCTGAAAATCGACTTTCTCAAAACCTGGTCATGTTGCATACCAAAATGTCACAAATTTGATGGAGATCTAGCAAAACATTAGAACCATAGGTCAAAAATGAAGCGAATGAAGGTTTTGGCCTTTCGTAGCCGTTTTTGACGAAAAAACCACACACAATTGCATTATGGGCATGAAATCCTGAAAAATGAAAATATTGTTGTGGGAATGAATTTCTAGCAAGTCTTTGAACCATTGAATCACGATAGTGGGGTCGTTTAGCATAATTTACGGGAAAACAATAAGATCTAGCTAAAACTTTCTCCAGACCTTCTCTATAGGATGGTTATGCCTCAGGAAAAATTCCCCTAAAATCCCACTGGTGGAACATCCCTTTTTTGGGACATTTCTTTTTTCCCCAGGCAAAACCCTAAGGGCGAAATTTTTTGAAAATTTCAAAC